>NC_080175.1:97956448-98241448 GCF_950295315.1 Erinaceus europaeus
AACATTCCACTTCCATGAGGAAAAGGGGGAAAGAACCTTTCCTTCTTATTTTTAAATATTTATTTATTCCCTTTTGTTGTCCTTGTTGTTTTATTGTTGTAGTTGTTATTGGTGTCATTGTTGTTGGATTGGACAGAGAGAAATGGAGAGAGGAGGGGAAGACAGAGAGGGAGAGAGAAAGACAGACACCTGCAGACCTGCTTCACCGCCTGTGAAGCGACTCCCCTGCAGGTGGGGAGCCGGGGGCTCGAACTGGGATCACTTATGCTGGTCCTTGCGTTTTGCACCACATGTGCTTAACCCGCTGCACTACCACCCAACTCCCAGAACCTTGTCTTCTTAACTCATGAAACTCATGCTGAGTTTCAACCAAGATAAGCTGACTGTCTCAACTGAAAATTCCATTCTTTTATTTTTTTATTGTTATAGTTATTATTGTTGCCATTGTTGTTAGATAGGACAGAGAGAAATGGAGAGAAGAGGAAAGAGCAGTACGTCTGATGTGGGTGAGAGCTAGGGAAGGCAGTCAAAGTTTAAAAGTGGTTATCTGTTGCCTACGAAAGTAGCCAACAAGAGAATGGGTAGAGGCCAATAAGGGGGCAGCCCCCTATCGCAGGCATTTGAAGAATGCTTATTCAACAAATTCCAGCCATACCTGCCCCCTGACTGGCTGCTTCTGCTCAGCTCAGTGGCTGTTCACTCCAAACCACAGTGTGCAGAAACTAAGTGGAAAAATCAAAGAGAGATTTTTTTTTTCTGAAATGGCCAGCCCCTGCTCTTGTGTTTAGGAGAAAGTCGGAAGCTCATTGTGAAAGGAGGAGATACTTAACTTATCCAAAACGTTTTAGTAAAATAACTGGACAGGTAAGCAGGGACAGACACATTGATGCCCCTAGAATTTGCTAGCTAGGGCCTGGAGAGATTGCACGATGATTATGAAATAGAAGATTTTCACGCTAGAAGTTCTGAGGTTACAGATGGAATACCCAGCACCACTATAAACCAGAGTTCTGTTAAAAAAAATGCTAGATATATTTTCTTTCTATTCACTGATTATAATTTTTTTATATTTATTTATTCCCTTTTGTTGTCCTTGTTGATTTCTTGTTGTAGTTATTTTTGTTGTTATTATTGATGTTGTCATTGTTGGATAGGACGAGAGAAATGGAGAGAGGAGGGGAAGACAGAGGGGGGAGAGAAAGACAGACACCTGCAGACCTGCTTCAATGCCTGTGAAGTGACTCCCTTGCAGGTGGGGAGCCAGGGGGGCTCGAACTGGGATCCTTACACTGGTCCCTGTGCTTTGCGCCATCTGCGCTTAACCCGCTGAGCTACCGCCGGACTCCCCTGATCATAATTGTTTTTAAAGATATTTATTTGTGCGGGGGTAGATAGCATAATGGTTATGCAAAGAGACTCTCATGCCTGAAGCTCCGAAGTCCCAGGTTCAATCCCTGGCTTCAACATAAGTCAGAGCTGGACAGTGCTTTGATGTTTCTCTCTCTCTCTCTCTGAATTTCTCAGAAATAAATTTTTAAAAGATATATTTATTTTATTTGAGAAAGAGAGAGAGCAAAGCAGTGCACTGCTAAACTCTGACCAACCTAAGCAGTATGGGAGACCCAACCTGGGACCTTTTTTCTACTGTTAAGGCTTATTGTTTAGAATTCTTGGCTAAATCTCCATGTGGCCACTTTTGATGGAATGTTCATATTTCCCCAGTGCAAACACAGAGAAGGAAGAAATACTTGACAGTAGGTATGAATGGCATCAATAGAACAATGACTGTCTTTTCTCATTCCAGTGTTAACAAACACATGGGCTTTCTATATGTAAGCCAAATGTGTATGGGGATTCATTTTACCCTGAATAATTTAGAAACAGTAAACCAGTAAAGTAAATTGGCTAAAGACATAGCACTAGTTTTTACTGCTGATTTCTAGTGAATGGATACACCTCCAAGAAAATGAGAATTTCTAAAAGCAGGATTTGACTGACTTTGGAGTAGGGCACCAAAGTAAAAACCCTGGGGTGAGGGTGAGGGTGGATGTTCAGCTTCCCAGGGCGGGTGGGGGGGATGGTGGATGGGATGAGACACAGTCTTTTGGTGGTGGGAATGGTGTTTATGTACACTCCTATTAATTTGTAGTCAAAAACAAAGTTAAAAAAAAGAAAAAGAAAATTAGAATTTCATTTATAGCTAGATGACATCAGCCAATTCATTTAGTTTTTCTTAGCTCACTTCTCATCAGACTTTAGTCAGAAGGTCCAGTAAAATAAAACTCACTTGTGTAGGATGCTGCTTTGCCATGTGATCAGCCCAGGTTTGAACCTGGCCCTCGCTCTACTGAAGGAAATTTCAGTGTTACGGTCCCGTTCACTCTATCTGCCTCTGTATTTTTATTTAAAAAGAAAAGAAACACTATCAACAAAAAAAAAAAAGAAGAAGATTCTAAACTTAATAAATGAGCCCAAGCACCTAAATTGCATACAGTAATAAAGCAAGATGACTGTCGCAATGTCTATTTTGTATTACTTCACTGTAAATTAGGCTTTTATTTCATCGGTCTTATGTGTTACATCTCACATAAAACACACTCCATCACTTTTTTGTCACATAAACACCAAGCTTATTCACTTATTCATTATTGCCAGATATTAGCTTGAACTCATGGATCTTTTTTAATCATCTCTCTACTGCTTTAAAAATGGAAGAGGTTAAAATTCATGTGCAACAAGTAAGATAGAAGAAAGATGTGTTTGATGGAAGGTTTTGAAACAAACCCTGTGTACGTTTCCATCTTAAAATTTTTTTTTAAGACCAAGCATTTCAGTAGAAGTTCGTCAAGTATTTCAGAATAGATGATGTTTATCACTGTTCTCTAATTGAATTCCATGCTAATTCTAGTTGATGTGGATTTTTAGGGTGTTATGATCTTATTCCTCTAGTCCTTTTTAGATATGATTAATATGACAAGCCAGACATTCTGAAATAGCTGGATTCCCTCTGGTGAACTGAAATGTTTGCCTCTGGATTTTGCCTATATTTAAACTCCTTAATCAAAGCTATGTAATTTGGGGAGGCTCTCACTTACTTGTTTTTTTCAAATTATCTCTTAACTATCTTTTCTTTACCAGATATCTGTAATAAGTTAGCAGATCCGTAGCAGATGTAATAAATTAAAGTTCAAACTTTTCAGTGAGAATTTCCGTACTTCTGATGGTCAACTGAAGGACGGACGTTTGGAACTAAGAGAGAGTAAATAACATTTTGGTGCTAAGTCCCATGTAATTTGCTGGTTCAAGTTCTTTGTATGCGACTCCATATCTCTTACCGCTTAGACCTACAATCTTTATTTTCCCATTTCTACTTGATATAGAGATAGAGTTTGTTTTGTTTTGATTGCGTTTTTTCTTTTTTGTCAGTCCTCCTCATGGCTTCACTGTTCCAGGTTGACATTTTCAGACAGAGATAAACCAGAGACAAGGAAAGAAACTATAACGCTGAAGCTTCTCCCAGTGCTGGGGTGCGGGGGAGGGCTGGGTCCTCAGACACATACTAACAAGGCTCACTATTTATCCAGGTGAGCTATCCAACTGGTTCTCCACTTGATACTCTACCCTGTATTCTATTTTAGGGGTGTGTGCATGTGTGTGTGTGTGCGTGTGCGTGTGCGTGTGCGTGTGCGTGTACGTGTGTGTGTGTGTGTGTGTGTGTGTGACTATGATGACTGCATTTTAAAAGATAACTGAATAGAAGACATATTGAATTCAGTCAGGGGATGGGATGGGATACAGAGTTCTGATGGTGGGAATTGTGTGGAGTTGTACCCCTCTTAGCCTATAGTTTTGTCAGTTTCCTTTTTATAAATAAAATTTAAAAAAGAAAGGTGATAAACAGTATTTAATTTTATATTTTGCCTTTTTTTTTCCTGCCTCCAGGGTTGTTGCTGGGGCTTGGTGCCTGCACTCCAAATCTACTGCTCCTGGAGGCCATTTTTCCCTTTTGTTGCCCTTGTTTATTATCATTATTATTGTTGTTGTTGTTGCTGCTGTTGTTGTTGTTGGATAGGACAGAGAGAAATCGAGAGAGGAGGAGGAAGAGAAAGAGACAGACACCTGCAGAACTGCTTCCCCGCTTGTGAAGCGACTCCCCTGCAGGTGGGGAGCTGGGGGCTTCCTTACACCAGTCCTTATGCTTCATGCCATGCAAAACTTAATTTTTTAAATTTCATTATTTACACTTCAATCCTAAAGAACATGCTTAATTTTTAAATGAATGTAATTTTAAATAACGAAGTTACGCCTATTGAAACACAGCAAAATGTGAATAGAAATCACTTGGGAGGTAGGTGAGTAGTGGGTTGCATCCCACACTGTCAGATTCTGAGACTCGAGATCATTATTTTATAATCTAAATTCATAAAGTGAATATTTTTAAACTAAGTAACTTTCTTTTTTTGTAAATGTTTAAAAATATTTATTCTCTTTTGTTGCTCTTGTTGTTTTATTGTTGTAGTTATTATTGTTCTCTTCATAGTTGGATAGGACAGAGAGAAATGGAGAGAGGAGGGGATGACAGAGAGGGGGAGTGAAAGACAGACACCTGCAGACCTGCTTCACCACCTGTGAAGCGACTCCCCTGCAGGTGGGGAGCTGGGGGCTCAAACCAGGAACCTTATGCCGGTCCTTGTGCTTTGTGGTGCTTGTGCTCTGCGCCACCTGACCTTAACCCACTGCGCTACTGCCCCACTCCCTGAGTAACTTTCTTAATACTGAAGGGTTTGTCCTTAATTTAAGCAATAATATTATTTAGTCTTTGTTCCTATCAGTGAAACTTTGTTATAGTAGACACAGAAGAAAAGGTTTCTAACAGTTTTAAGTGATTCTGAGGCTTTTAAAAAATATTTTATTTATTTATTCATAAGAAAGAAAGGAGGAGAAAGAACCAGACATCACTCTGACACATGTGCTACCAGGGATTGAACTCAGGACCTCATGCTTAAGAGTCCAGTGCTTTATACACTGAGCCACCTCCCAGACCACCTTTTCTTTTTTATTTTCTTGCCCTTATTCAGCTTTTGCAGTCCTTGCTTTGATGAGGTTAGCTTTGGAGTGAGTGAGAGAACTGTGATAGGAAGTAGGTGAGGAGGGTATCTAAGTCTACATGGACACTATTTCATTATGAATTTGATACTGGCTCACTACAGACTATTGTGTATTTTTGCTTTCAGGTATATATTTTGCCCTAATTTATAGATACATGTGAACATATGCTCTGTCTTACGTGACCTGGTCTATGTCTAGGTTTTGGGACTTTGTTAGGAAGTGAACCTCCTGGCATGGAATTAGAGAATACCATGAAAGGAAAGGTCTCACCCGTGTGATGAGGGTGAAAGGTTGGCTGGCCATCCATGCCTGACATCTCTGTACACAGTCTGAGGTGAAGCATGCTGAGATGGTACTTGTTGCATGGATTAGGTTGGAATCAGCAGATGCAATATCATTTGGACCACCTTTTTTTTTTTTTTAATGAGTTTGTGACTTTACAGTCCTTTACTATCACTTACTCTAAAAGCAGGCTTGTTATTTTATTATTTTTCTCTTTTTTTAGCAAACATTTTAAGAACAGAATTAAGATGTTTTTGAAGTATGTTTAATTTTGGTCACCAGTGTCATCACTGGGGCTCAGTGCCTTCGGGAAGACTGCACTGCTCCAGGTAACCTTTATTTCTCTGCGTTCTGTTCTATGGACAGAGAAATTCAGTGAGATTCAGTGAGGCTCGGTATTAACATCACAGTACTGTGCATCAGTACTCAAAAGCTGATCTTAAGGTGAAAGATTATAGTTCCTTCAGCACTGCACTTAGTTGTTTTTAGCGAGTGATCCCTTCCTGCTGTGCTTATGCTCATGCTTTGACTCAGTCTTTGGCCCTAGATTATCTCAGTGCTAATTTTCTTGTTCAACTGGATAAAGAGTGGTCTTTAAGCCTTACACTACATACTTACTAACAAAAAGTGAATACCATATATAGGGAAATATCAACGTTAGCATCAAAATCATTGTCTTTGGGCAGCTGACCTGATCATGTTTATAGAAAGCCACCATCTAAAGTGAAGGTGACCTATCTATGAGCTCTTTCAACCTTAGGAGAGATAACTAATCCATTTTATAACACATTGCATTGCCTGTGCATAGTGTTTGAAAATACAGACCTCATTAAAGTATGAACCCATTAGTGGAAGGAAGGTAATTAGAAACACATTTGGAAATTATTGAGAAGATTGAATTGCTGCAAGGTGGCATTGCCATGTAAACATGACACCATCGTCTTATGGAATGTACAAAAAAAGGGGCGTCTCTTGTGCCAAATAAACATTCTCCAATTAGCGCTTCACAGTATGTAGTGTGAACATTCTTAGTCTGTGTTTACCCATCATCAGGTTGCTACTTTTAATGCCTCAAAACCTGTTGCTTGTGATATCTGCCGATTGGATCTGGGGGGTGGGGAGGCGAAGAATTGATGACAGGTGCATTTTTCCATCAGGTATATCTCATAATTTAAATTCTAATCAGATGAATACAAGAAAGATAGATAGCTTCTTAAGTTGAATCCCAAATAGAAGTTCGGGAAAACTACAAGAATAATACCAAGGACATAATAAACTTTTTATATCGAAATATATAAAACTCACATTGAATTATGTAATAAGGACACTCAAGCGGCAAGTTTCTACATAAGATGTCTTAAGCCATATCGTTAGATATGGGGGAAGGGCATTTTGCTTTATTGTCAAGTTTTGAGTAGGCATTTTGGGCATTTACTTGGAGGAAAATTCCAGTTTGCAATATGAGTTAGACTGTTACTTGTTCTATTCCTTTTCTAACTGAAAGAGGTATTCTCAGAGTAGTTTTTTGCTCTGTGCTACTCTTTGAAAAATAAATGATAGTACACGTTTCATTGTATCCACCCTAATTATTTAAATAGAGCATAACAGAACACATTTAAATAGCTGTGAATAAACTATATGTACAAATCCTTTAAAAAGTGAGTGTTCAAGTAGATAGAGTTCTGTTCTTTGTAGTTACTATATATACATATTCTAAAGAAGGAAACAACTTATCTTTGGGATACTTTAACTGTGCCGTCTCCATTTTCTCAGACTCGCTCAAAGTTCTCAGAACAACCACACAAGTCATATCTAAACTGCACAGACTAAACATGATCGGTGATTTACTATACTCCCAGGACACCGGCCGCCCTCATTTTATTCAGGAATCTGTTTCATAATATCTCCTGTGTTGGTGTCTATACCTTTACTTGATTTTTCTTTGCTAATATTCAATTCAGGTGCATATGCCAGTTTACAGAGCTCATTTTCATATAGTTAAGATTTTCTTAAAGTTCAAGTCATAAGCTTTGCTTAGTCCCACCAAATCATTTATTGATTTATTATAATTAAACTCTTTTCAACTTCACCTTGGAGTTGATTTGTCTAGTCGTTTGAAGAATTATCTGGGACGAGTACAGCAGTTAACTTTATGAATCTGTGTCTTGAGGCAGTATTTACATCCCCTTGAATTAACATATTATTCTTATATTATTAGACAAGCATTTTCCTCATGTATATATTAGGTTTTTTTCCAGCAGTAAGAGCATTTCCCCCTGTATCTTTTTCACTGGAGAATGAATGTCTTCTATATTAATCTTGTTAGAGCCCATTTTACAGCTGCATATATTACTTATATCATATGTAAATTATATCCATGATTCAGTCAAGATTGAAAAGACACTAAGAGCATGTCTTTTTCTAATATTAAAAAACATTAATTTTAATAACACATAAGGCTAATATTAAATATGTCCCAGCTATGAACATACAGTGAACTAATGTTCTCTGATAAAAAGACCTCAGAGTATAAAAATTGTTAGCAGAGCTTGCAGCAAAATAGCTCACTGGTGTAGTGTACAGCTTTGCCACGTGCATGACGTGGCTTTAAACTCAGCCCCCACTGCATTGAAGGGAGCTTTGGTGCTGTGGTCACTTTCGATTAATCTCTGCCTCTCTCTCTATCTCTTTCTAAAATAAAATGAATAAACTGGTTATATTATCAGGAGAATGATAGAAATGTCCAGATTGTTATTGAACGTATGCAAGCTTGCTCTCTAGCTATTTCTTATTCATGAATCTTTGCCCTAGAACTGACTTAATGTTGAACTAAGGGAAGACTTAGGACTTCCCTTTGCTCTACTTACAACCAGCAAGTCTGATAAAGAATCATGTCATGAATTCTGTGTGTAGAAGTTGAAACAAGAAGGAGTATGTTGCTATTTGAAAGCCAGATCAATCCCTTTTTAACTGCTGTGTTAAATAGAATTATCATGTATCACCCAAACATTTGATCAGCTTACTATGATGTGCATTTCAAATGGAGATAACTGACTAAAATTAGCAAAATGTTTTCTGGAATAACTTATAAAGTCTCAAAGAAAACAAATAAATCACCATGAAAATCACAACATGTGCTGAATAAACTATTGAAAACATTGGTTGAAAGTCTACTGATAGTCAAGGACCCAGGTTTAAGCCCCTAGTCCCCACCTGCAGAGGGGAAGAGTCACAAATGGTGAAGCAGGGCTGCAGTCTCTCTCTTTCCATCTCTGTCTTGCCCTCTGCCCTCAGTGCCTCTCTGTACCATCACGTAAATAAAAAGAAAGAAAAATCTATGAACATTATACGATTAGTAGTAAAATAAATAAATAAAGCATCCTGGATAGACTATAGGATGATTGATGATTTCTGTTAATTCATGACTACATTAGTATGTGGAAATGTGAACTAGACGTTAGAGTGCATGCATGATCTCAACTCATCTGCTTGGGGAGTGAGTAACTAATAATATGAAGGTTGGTAAATCCCAAAGGATAGAGAATACAAGAATATGAAACCAGAGGATGAAGGGAGAGCAACTTGTTGGAACCTCCTATGTCCTTGAATTAGCTCATCATTTTAGAGATGTCCTATTTGTTGGTTCATTTATTTTGGGTTGTCTCCAGGATGTCACGGCAATAGTGCTGACTTGGAAGAGACAGTGAACTGGTTTGCTTGGATAATGCACTGTTTTGCTGCATGTCCAACCAGACTTAGATCCCATACGAAAGGAAGTTTCTGTATTCTAGAGGTCTCTCTTCCTCCTTCTCCTTCTCCTCCTCCTCTTCCTCTTTCACTATCAAGAAAAAAACATCTCATATAGACAGAGAGGGTAAAAGATACCACAGCCTTGAAACTTCCTTCAGTGCTGTAGGGACCATGCTCAAACCCTGGTCACACATGAGCAAGTAGTACACTATCCAAGTGAGTTATTTTTCTGCCCTCTCATCTGCATTTTTTATAAATATGTAGTATTGTTATTTCTCTTATTTACAGAGTGTTCTTTGCCTTTTTTTTTTAGAATTTATTTATTTATGAAAAAGATAGGCAGAGAGAGAAAGAACCAGACATCACTCTGGTGCATGTGCTGCCGGGGCTTGAACTCAGGACCTCATGGTTGAGAATCCAGAGCTTTATCTACTGCACCACCTCCCGGACCACAAGTGTTCTCTGACTTTTCATTCCTGTCTTTATATTTTTTAAAACATAAAACAGTATCTAGTACTTTGTACGTAATCTCATGGAAAATTCAGTTTCTTTATGTTCTTATTTATTTCTTTATTTCAGTTTCTTTATGTTCTTATTTATTTACTTATTTACTTGTTGCCATCAGGGATATTGATGGGGGCTCATTGTCAACACAGCTCCACCATGTCTCATGGGCAATTTTCTCTTTCTCCTCCTCCTCCTTCTCCTTTCTTTGATAGATGGGAGAAGGAGAGAGAGGGAGAGGGAGAGGGAGAGGGAGAGGATAGAGACAAAGAAAAGGAGAGATACCTGCAGCACTGTTCTGTTACTTGTGAAGCTTCTCCCAACACGTGGGGACTAAGGACGTGAACCTGGGTGCTTACTCATACCAGTGTGTGTGCCCCTGACCCCTCCCCCCAGCCCCATTTTATTTAAAATGTGACCCAGTGTTCTTCAGGATGAGAGAAAACATTCTGAAGAAAGGAACACAAAATTCCAGACATGTTTAAGATATGTTTAAAAATTCTAAAGAATCATAGAGCTAAACATTAAGGAACTAAATATGTCCAGAGTGTTTCTAAAGAATTTGTTAAAAGCCCACTTGTGAAAAAAAGTCTGGACCGCAAAGAGTGAACAGGCATTTTTTTTTTTTATTAAACAAGCTCAACTTTGTTCTATTGCTATTGTTCCATTGTTATAATGTATGCTTCTGACTCAGACAGTGCCCACTGACATGTCTTCTCTCCTTTTAAGAACGTCTTTTAAGATTGTACAGTGTCACGCCCAGTAGAGTGCATGTTGTTATCATCCACAAGGACATAGGGTCAAGCACAAAGTTCCCCCATGCAGAGGGAAGGCTTTATGAGTGGTGAACAGTCATTTAATTATAATATTAATTTCTTTTTTTCATAACCTTTATTTATTTATTGGCTAGAGAGAGCCAGAATCCAAGAGGGCAGAGTGTTGATAGAGAGGGAAAGAGACAGAGACACCTGCAGCCCTGCTTCACTGCTTGCAAAGCTTTTCCCCCTGC
The DNA here is from genome assembly GCF_950295315.1 of Erinaceus europaeus. Taxonomy (NCBI): domain Eukaryota; kingdom Metazoa; phylum Chordata; class Mammalia; order Eulipotyphla; family Erinaceidae; genus Erinaceus; species Erinaceus europaeus. The sequence goes on from NC_080175.1 coordinate 97,967,103, forward strand.
AGGTGGGGACCTGTGGCTCAAACTTGGGTCCTTGCACATTATCACATGTGCGCTCAACCAGGGGCGCCATCACCCAGCCCCTATGATAATATTTCTTGTTGTACTAGTGTTTGAGTTTATTTTGTGTGGCGCTTTTCATATTCCCTGTCTCTAAATCCTCAGTGAACATGACAGACAAAATTTCAATTTGGAGTTTCTACACTTCTGCCTACTTTTTCATCTGCTTTTTCTCTGATGCTTCAAATTCTCAAATCAGAAAAGTGTTCTTTCATAATTAATGCAGACTTCTCAAAAATTAAAAAAATACCTTGTCTAATAATTCTGTTATGCTTATGCTTATCTTCCTGTGACTTGTATTTATTTCTAATAGGATAAAAAATTATAGAAATAAAATTAAAAAGGGAGGGAGGCAGTGGTACCTAAGCTCACAGAAGCTAAGCTTCCTCTAATAAAGTGGGTGCCAGGCTTGAACCCGCACACGCTTCGCAGTGTACAAGGATGCAGGTTCAAGCGCCTGGTCCCCGCCAGCAAGGGGAAGGCTTTACGAGTGGTCAAGCAGGGTCTGCGGCTGTCTTTCTGTCTCTCTGTCTCTCTCCCTCGCTACCTGCTCTCTCTATTTCTCCCTGTCTCTGTCCAATAATAAATGGGACGTTTTTAAAGAAATGAAAGTCACTGAACAGGTACAATTCATATTTGGATAAAATACTTGTGGGAGATTTGGTACAAACTTTGAAGCACCAACAACTACACTCAGTCCTTGGAATATCCAAAATGTTGGATGCTAAATGTTCATTTATCATGTAGCCTGATACAGGAGAGAGAATAGAATACTTTGTTAATATACCCTTTAAACATTATCACTGTATATATTCTCAAAGATTGACAGATAAAGAAAAATCTTATCTTGACTGCTTTCCAAATGAGATAACAGAGGACCAAAAATATCCTGAGTAATGAAGCAATGGGAAAAAAAAAAATGAATGAATGAATGAATGAGTAGGACTTACATGCAGTCTTTAATGAAGCTGGATGAAATAGACGGTCCTATGCTTTGATATGTTATCAAATTTTAACATATATATGCAGACATCATCAAATTTTAATTATGCTCAAGTTATCTAGCTATTTTAAATCATTAATAACCTTCTGAAGATTGTAATTAGGCTAAGGAAAGAATCAAAATGGGGATCAATACATGGATGGAGGTAATGGTCTCAGGACTAAACATGAACTGTTCAAACTGGAACTCCCAGAGAGTTTCAGCAGTTGGGAAACAGTTATGCAGGTTATGGTATAGTCCCACAATGGGTGTTTATATCACCACAAGGAAGGCTTAACCATGCAAAGAGTAGCAACTCACAAAGTAAAGAATTTTCAATTTAGATAGACGTAAGTTTTCATCCTATTTAAAAAAAAGTTTTTTCCTTATGAAGGAAGAAATTATTTATAAGCCAGTTGTCACATGGGTGAAGTTTTTCATCATTCCATGATAGTTGTGTGCATACCAGCCCACCTCCTGTGTCACTGTGCGTAGGGAACCAGTGCCCACCACTCCACCTCTCTTTCTCTCTCTCTCTCTTCCTGTTGCTTCTTGTCCTCTGTTTGAAAAAGAAATAAAGAAAGGAAAGAAGAAAGAAAGGAAGGAAGGAAAGAAAGAAGGAAGGAAGAGAAAGAAAGGAGAAGGAAGGAAGGAAGGAAGGAAGGAAGGAAGGAAGGAAGGAAGGAAAGAAAGTTTCCACAAGAGGGATGAAATCTCTCAGGTGTGGTGTCTCAGTAAAGTCCTGGCAGGATAAAAAAAAAAACTACAACAGCAGCAAAGCCTGCCTCTGTTATCTGGTATTGACATCCAAACTCAAGTAGACTCTTAAAACCCGCTTAATTTGAAGAAGTGATCTGGGGACTTAAAATATTAGCTTCCACACCAACAAAAGAGGTCACTTTTTTTTCTTTTTTTGGTCTCTTTTTTTTTTGCCTCCAGGGTTATTGCTGGGCTTGGTGCCCACATTATGAATCCACTGCTCTTGGAGGCTTTTTCCCTTTTGTTGCCTTTGTTGTTTGTCATTGTTGTTCTTGCTGTCGTTGTTGTTGGCTAGGACAGAGAGACATGGAGAGAGGAGGGGAAGACAGAGAGGGGAGAGAAAGACAGACACCTGCAGACCTGCTTCACTGCCTGTGAAGTGACCCCCCTGCAGGTGGGGAGCCGGGGGCTCGAACCGGGATCCTTCAGCCAGTCCTTGCGCTTTGCGCCACCTGCGCCTAATCTGTTGCACTACCACCCAGCCCCCTGTCTAAATTATTAACTGCAAGTACATCCATAAAGACCCTCTAAACCTGTGTGTCAGTGCAACTCCCTGGCCTCATTTCCTAGTGGCATTTCTTTCATAAACCAACACTATACTATTACATTTATCTAGTTGTTCTCTGGGCAGTGCATGTCTATGAGTCTTTCCACCTAGACTGTCCTCAAACTAGATTTATTTATTCTACCCTCTAATCTGCCATCTCTAATAGATCTGCTCCTTCAAGTCTCAACTAAAGTGGGACTTCCTACTGTGTGCCATCCTGATAGTACCCGGCTTGCTGTTTCTCCCCAGTAGTGGGAACTTCTGTATTTAATAGAATGCTTTATACTGTCCATGTATCATGATTTCACATCTGTCTCTGCCAATGCACATCAAGCTTCTTCCCATCTCTGCTTTAGAGCGAATTAAAAAAAAAAAGAAGGAAGTAGGGATCTGGTTTGATGCTGAGTAGAGTGACATAATTACCGTGCATACTCAGAAATTCTCTTGGGGAAACAAAAAACACACATGTTTATGAAGGAAGGTGGACAGCACGTAGCTGCAGAGCATACAGTGACCCTGTGTCACAGGACATGGCAAGAGACCCTGTTTTTTTAGGATGGTGATGAAGGGAGAGTCATTGACCACTTGTGCTTACCAGGGAGGAAGAGCTGGGCAAACCCTTATTATTACAAAGGTATTTTTATGGCACTGTCTTGGTCCAATGAAAACAGAAAGAATGCAACAGTGATGGTCCCCTGAGGGTCTGTGCATAGTCCACACCTTAAGTCACTGCTGATATGTGCTTATTACTCCCGGAACTCTAAAAAAGCCTAACTTTTGTTTTAAACAAGATAGTCAAAGGACTGAGAGTGATTATTCGATTATAGTTAAAACAGTGTCTAAGTCTTGGGGATTTTTTTTTTCAAGATAGGGAAGATACACTGATTAAATGGTAGATTTGGAAGATATAGATTCTCGGGAAAGAAAAAAGATTCAAGATTTAAAAAAAAATGTCTAGAATCCTTCCTTTAAAGTGAAACTCATGTTACTCCCTATAAATGGATTAACTACTAGGATGGTGAGTGAGGCTGAAAGAAGCAAAAGACAAAGAGACAAATGTAGCCTTGCTGTCATCTCATCTAAAAAGAGCTCGTGATTCTCACCCAAGTAAAATATATTTGTGCCAGGGTCTGGTCTATAACTTTACCACTTTATAAATAATATCAGTCAGGTCTCCAAAGGAAAAAAAATCTGCTGAAGATACTTGGTTTCTTAAAAATCTATACAAAACTATAAGTGATTTTATAGAAAATTACTCTTAAGTGACTGAAAAGATGGGTCAATTAAGGAGAAAAATCTGATATATTTATGCATGTTTTTCAAAACATTTAAACCCAAATTAATGGTCTATTCCTTTTAGACTCAAGCACTTGACTAAATGTTTGGATAAACACTCTAAGGAGTTGATACATTATACAACCCAGGCAAAGTCTGAGAAGGCCTGATTATAATCTTAAACTTTTTAAACACATGGCTTTCTTTTGGTACTTCATATCAAATGAATATTATCAGATCCAGCCCAGGGTAGAGAAATAACTCTAGACTTTCCAGAACTAGGAAAGAAAGCCTATTAAAAGTTTAAAAGTATTAAGATCAGAGTAAACTTTCTAAAGTCTATATTCTTGATTGTATGCAATAGTGAACTGCAAGTTTAAAGTTTAATACACATTTTTCAAATTAAAAGATATTTCTTTTATTTAATGGAGAAGCTACTACATAAATTATATTATGTATATGAAGTGTCAAGGGAGTTAATATGTACTACTAACTTGAAAGTGTGTGATTTAAGACTCTAGAATATCTGCTCAGAAGCATCATTGATGGTCTTTTCCTCGGCTCCACCCCATGTCATTTCTCAAATCCACTTGTCTGTGTCCTTATCATATCCATCTTTTAAAAAATATTTTACTTATTTATGATGGGATAGACACAGAGAGAATTGAGATAGGAGAGGGAGATAGAGAGGGAGAGAGACAGAGAGACACCTGCAGCCCTGCTTCACCACTCCTGAAGCTTCCCCCCTACAGGTGGGGACCAGGGTATTGAACCCAGGTCCTTGTGCACTGTAGTGTGTTGCTAAACCAGGTGTGCCCCCACCAGGCCCCACTACATTCATCTTACTCAACAAAAGTAGACTTCACCTCTTATATTTAGGAACCACCGGGTAAGGAGCTCTACTGGGAAAGTGTTTAATTTTTTTTATTATCAGCAGATTTTGCGGATATCTGATCTGTAAAGGATATCAGGTCCTTATTTGACATGGTGATCAAATAGGCTGTGTGCCTCCCTTTAGGTCCCCCAGGTCCCATAAATAGCTGTTGGCACATATATACAAGGTGGGAAATCCCCACCTTTTGCTGAGGTGCAGCCTTCACTACCCTTCTCTGAAATTCTAAAAGTCCTGCTCACAACATTTAAGATTTCATCTTTGGTAGACTGCATTTCTGATGCTTCCAGACTAACTTTCCAGTCTGTATCATAATGACTGACATAAAAATCAGTGATGTTTCACAAGTGAATGAAGTTAAATAGCATCAGATGAGTTTAATTTCTGATGGGGAATTACTACTTACAATTTGATCACCATCGATCATTCATGGTAAGCTAAATGTATATTGTATTAGTCTTTGTTAATTCACTCCTTTTAGTAAAAGGTGCAATTCCTTTTTTAATTTTATTTTATTAGTGATTTAAATTTATTAGTGACTAGTGATTTAAATTTATTTTATTAGCGACTAGTGATTTAAGTTTATTTTATTAGTGATTTAATTGTGATTGACAAGATTATGGGATAAGAGGGGTCCAATTCCATATAGTTCCCACCACCAGAGTTCTGTATCCCATCACCGCCATTGGGAGCTTCCCTATTATTTATCCCTCTGGGAGTATGGACCCAAATTCTTTATGGGATCAGAAGGTAGAAGGTCTGGCTTCTGTAATTGCTTCTCCATTGAACTTGGACATTGGCAGGTGGATCCATACTCCCAGCCTGTCTCTCTCTTTCCCTAGTGGGGCAGGGGTCTGAGGCGGTGAGTTTCCAGGGCACATTGGTGAGATAGTCTGTTCAAGGAAGTCAGGTTGGCATCATGGTAGCATCTGCAACTTAGTAGCTGAAAAAGCATTAAGATACAAAATAGAACAAATCGTTTATAATTGGGAACCGGAAGGGAATAATATAGCAGATGAGATTTGGGGGTCTTCATGTGGGGAGAAGCTAGGAAGTCTATTTTAGGTATTTCAAAGGGAGCCAGGACTGTACTAATTTTTGCCTGTGCTCAGACAGCTAATGTGCAGGTGGGCTAAAGGTGTTGTCCAGGAGGATTGGGTCAGAGGACCAGAAAGCCGGATCAGAGCAGAGAATATCTCCCAAATATGGGAAAAGCATTTATAAATACCATGAACTAAACCCCATCAGTCTGACCCAGGGCCCATGCCTATTCATATTCAGCACAGCAGCCTGGGTGACCTCTGTATCCCTCTAGGTCTGAGCTCACTGTCTCTGGGCACAGCTGGGCACGTTCTAGGCTGCACTCATTTCAGGACCCGAGTGGCAGAGTGGGCTGATCCAGTCTCCCTTCAGAGAGGGGGAAGAGTTTCTACAGAAGCTACTGCTTATTGGTCTAGTATAAAGGAAATAGCCACATAGAAAATGACTAAATCATGAAAATAATTTCTGTATTAACAACTTAACAAAGGAAAAATAAAGTACATTTGTGATTTGTCTATATGCTTTTTCCCCAAAATCTCTTTATTAGGGGGATTAAGAGGTACAAGTTCTTGGGGTCCCCTGGTTAAGAGCACACATCACACTGCACAAGGATCCTGGTGCAAGCCTCCTGGTCCCCACCTGCAGGGGTGAAGCAGGGTTGCAGGTGTCTCTCTGTATCTCTTCCTCTCTTCCTCTCTATCTTCCCCTCCCCTCTCAGTTTCTCTCTGTCTCTATCCTGTTGGGTAGTCTGCCAGCTCCCCCTGGCTTCTGTTTAACCAAGCACCAGTATGCCTGTATAGGGATTGGTTTGATCCCACTCAAAGCTGCGGTCTATTTACATAAATCACTTTTACGTTTACGTAAAGCACCACCCTCCCTCCAGGGCATTGGTGGTTCAGTGGCAGAATTCTCGCCCACTCCGCCCCCTCTCCTTGTCACACCCTGATTTGCACCAGTCACTTTTCTCTCCACCCTCTCTACAGCACATTTTGTTCACACCCTACTTGGCAAGTATATTAGTTTAGTTTAGTCTAGCTCGGCTGAGATTGTGTTGCGTCCTGCATGAATAAAGAGATACTGCCTACAGCTCAGTGAAGCTCTGTCTGTCTCCCGTCAGTGAAGCTCAGCCACTATCCAATACACATATAGATAAAATAGTAAACATTAACAAAAGGATACAAGTTCTTATCTCTTTGTGATATGTTTGCAAAATAGGCTCTCTCCCAGCTTAGGAACCCTTCCACCTCAGGCACCTGGGTCCTATGGCTGCTTTGTGTTTCCTGTTCTTTTTCCTTTTCCCTCTCACCCCCTCTCCCTCCCTCCTCTCCCTTCTCTTTCCCTTCTCCCCTTCTCTCCCTCTCCTTCTCCCCCTCCTCACTCCCTCCCCCTCTCTCCTCTCTCCTCTCTTATCTCTCTCTCTTTCTCTCTCATACAACACCTAGTCCAAGTTTTACTTTGTCTTCTCCCTTTGTGTCCTCATTTCTTAAAGTGCCTGTACAGACGAAAAAGAGAAAAAGAGAGGAGAGAAAGAGAGAGACTCTAACTTGTGTGAGGTTGTCAAACTCTGGACCTCCTGCTTCCAGGGCTCTAGTTACTGTCTCGCCTCTGGCTGGCCTGCATATCGTTCTTAATACAATGAAAAGTGAAAGGTGTGCCGGGCGCACCTACCAAATTTCCCAAGACAAGTATTATTTTGATGACTTTCCTGAAGCACACGATGCCTTTGAATTAACATGCTGTGCGTTAAACGTCAAGAGTACACTTAACCTTCAGGGTTGGATTCCCTTTAAATGTATCCAACTTTTATGGCAGACTCCCTGCGTCAACAAATGACTGTGTGAGTTTTGGGGTTTTTTTTTGAGGAGTCTTAATTTTTACTCCTTTGGACTGTTATATGCTTTTGGGGTAGAGCAAAAATGACCACTGTTCTTGGGTTTCTCTTCTCCCGAGTAGAATCATCCCCAAGAGTGTGTGTGTGAGTGTGTGTGTGAGTGTGTGTGTGTGTGTGTGAGTGTGTGTGTGTGAGTGTGTGTGTGTGTGTGTGAGTGTGTGTGTGTGAGTGTGTGTGTGTGTGTGAGTGTGTGTGAGTGTGTGTGTGTGAGTGTGTGTGAGTGTGTGTGAGTGTGTGTGAGTGTGTGTGTGTGTGTGTGTGTGAGTGTGTGTGAGTGTGTGTGTGTGAGTGTGTGTGAGTGTGTGTGAGTGTGTGTGTGTGTGAGTGTGTGAGTGTGTGTGTGAGTGTGTGTGAGTGTGTGTGTGAGTGTGTGTGAGTGTGTGTGTGAGTGTGTGTGTGTGTGTGAGTGTGTGTGAGTGTGTGTGAGTGTGTGTGTGTGTGTGTGTGAGTGTGTGTGTGTGTGTGTGAGTGTGTGAGTGTGTGTGTGAGTGTGTGTGTGTGTGTGTGTGAGTGTGTGTGAGTGTGTGTGTGTGTGTGTGTGTGAGTGTGTGTGTGTGTGTGTGAGTGTGTGTGTGTGAGTGTGTGTGTGAGTGTGTGTGTGAGTGTGTGTGAGTGTGTGTGAGTGTGTGTGTGAGTGTGTGTGTGAGTGTGTGTGTGTGTGTGTGTGAGTGTGTGTGTGAGTGTGTGTGTGAGTGTGTGTGTGAGTGTGTGTGAGTGTGTGTGTGTGTGTGTGTGTGTGTGAGTGTGTGTGTGTGAGTGTGTGTGTGTGTGTGAGTGTGAGTGTGTGTGAGTGTGTGTGTGTGTGAGTGTGTGTGAGTGTGTGAGTGTGTGTGTGAGTGTGTGTGTGTGTGTGTGTGTGTGTGTGTGTGTGTGTGTGTGTGTGGAACATCCCTGAGTTTCTTTTTCCTAAAACTCTCTAGCTCTGTGGAAATGTGCTTGTCCAGCTTGACAGAGGTATTCCAGATCTGCTTTCTTTTGAGTAATACTTCTTATTCATATATCTAGAAGATATTAGCTAAAAATTATTAAATAGGATATTTGAAACAGGTGCATATCAGTATTTGGGTTTTACCTTGATTCACAGTTTCTCCCTCCCTTCCTCTCCCTTCCCCTGCCCTTCCCCTCCCCTTCTCTCCCTTTCCCCTGCCCTTCCCCTCCCCTTCTCTCCCTTTCCCCTGCCCTTCCCCTCCCCTCCTCTCCCTTTCCCCTGCCCTTCCCCTCCCCTTCTCTCCCTTTCCCCTGCCCTTCCCCTCCCCTTCTCTCCCTTTCCCCTGCCCTTCTTCTCCCCTCTTCTCCCTTCCCCTCCCTTCCCCTCCCTTCCCCTCCCTTCCCCTCCCTTCCTCTGCCCTTCCTCTGCCCTTCCCCTCCCCTTCTCTCCCTTTCCCCTGCCCTTCCCCTCCCCTTCTCTACCTTTCCCCTGCCCTTCCTCTCCCCTCTTCTCCCTTCCCCTCCCTTCCCCTCCCTTCCCCTGCCCTTCCCCTCCCCTTCTCTCCCTTTCCCCTGCCCTTCCTCTCCCCTCCTCTCCCTTCCCCTCCCTTCCCCTCCCTTCCCCTGCCCTTCCTCTCCCCTCCTCTCCCTTCCCCTCCCTTCCCCTGCCCTTCCCCTCCCCTTCTCTCCCTTTCCCCTGCCCTTCCCCTCCCCTTCTCTCCCTTTCCCCTGCCCTTCCTCTCCCCTCCTCTCCCTTCCCCTCCCTCCCCCTGCCCTTCCCCTCCCCTTCTCTCCCTTTCCCCTGCCCTTCCCCTCCCCTTCTCTCCCTTTCCCCTGCCCTTCCCCTCCCCTTCTCTCCCTTTCCCCTGCCCTTCCCCTCCCCATTCTCTCCCTTTCCCCTGCCCTTCCTCTCCCCTTCTCTCCCTTTCCCCTACCCTTCCCCTCCCCTTCTCTCCCTTTCCCCTGCCCTTCCCCTCCCCTTCTCTCCCTTTCCCCTGCCCTTCCCCTCCCCTTCTCTCCCTTTCCCCTGCCCTTCCTCTCCCCTCCTCTCCCTTCCCCTCCCTTCCCCTCCCTCCCCCTGCCCTTCCCCTCCCCTTCTCTCCCTTCCCCTGCCCTTCCCCTCCCCTTCTCTCCCTTTCCCCTGCCCTTCCCCTCCCCTTCTCTCCCTTTCCCCTGCCCTTCCTCTCCCCTCTCTCCCTCCCCTGCCCTTCCCCTCCTCACTTCTCTCCTCCTCTCACCCCTCTGGATTTCTTTTTCTTTTTATCCATGAGGTTTATTGCTGGGGTCTTGCACTTCCAAAATGAATACAATGCTCCCAGTAACCACCCCCCTCTTTCATTTTACTATGGGAACAGAGAGAAATTGAGAGAGAAGGGGGAAACAGAGAGAACTAGAAAGGCCTGCAGCAGTGCTTCACTGCTCAGGAACTTAGCTACAGGTGAGGGCCAAGGACCTGGGTGATGTGTGCTTTACCTGGTATTTGCCATGGGCCCACTCCACAGATTTTTATTTTAATTTTTTATTGTCACCAGGGCTATCATTGAGGCTCAGTGCCAGCAATACAAATCCACCATCCTGGTGGCCATTTTTTTCCTTTTTTCTTTTCCATTTTATTTGATAGGGCAGAGAGAAATTGACACCGATTCATATGGTGTTTCAATGTAACTTATAACTCCCAGGAAAAGTCTGGAAAAAGCCTAAGCAAGTTATTTGAAAGAAATAGGTACTTCTAAGGGTTTTAATTCAGTTAGCAACTCATAAAGTCTTTCCTGATGAGAATACAAATAGCATTTGCAAGCAGTAATTTCACAAAATGAACATTTTAGAAAAATGAATATGGAGTTTGTAGAACCTTGGGCAAATCTTCGCTGTTGGTTGAATTTATTTAAAGAGCTTTTCTGGTCACCTTTGAACTTCAATGATTTCTCCAGATGTACAGAAGTGAACAATGTAGAAATCTTGCTGGTTCAGCAGAACTGATTCCAGCTGGCTGGGAACTGGATCTGCAAGTCATTGGTTACAGCTGTGTTTCGATTTATGTGATGGTTGAAAAAATAAATGACCCGATTAGATGACTAGAAAGAGGACCCTTTGTTTAGCCCTTGTGTGGGGATGGAAAGTGTTTATGGTGCTGTTTTCCAGCCAGTCTCTGCAACGTAAGCTGGACAAACAGACTTATTCATTGCTCCTAAGAAAGGGTGTATATTCAGCTTCAAACCTCGGCTAAAGAAACTGTATGTGTGTGTGTATATATATATATATATATATATTTATTTATAGTATATATATATTTATAGTGTATATATATATATTATAAATATTTTATAACATTGTCCTCCAGAAAATGTTTTAAAGGTCTCACGGGGTTAAGAGAAGCCCTTAAGTTTTCTGTCCTCTTGAGCACTGCATTGAGTAATTGAACGGTCCTTTTTGTTTGTTTAATATAAACTATAAATGTGTCTTTGTCAGGAACAGCAATGCAAATATGTTTTCTCTTAAATTACAAGCTGTATAGCAGGATAATTTCCTAACATAAATTCCTACTTAATCCTTTTCCTGTTTTGTTTACATGAGTCATGGGTTCTTGCACATAGGGAAAAATAAATTAATAAAATTCTTAACTAAGGAAATGGAATCAGATATCACTGTGAAGATTATGTCTGTGGAGTTTTAAATATGTGAATACTTTCTATGGTATATAAATGAAGTTTTAGTATTGCCTGTTACCAAATACCCTAATAATAAAGTGAACATGTTAATAAAACTTGCAAAAGAGATTTATTTTTTCTTTTCTTTTTCTTTTTTTTTATTGAGGAGGTTTATGCTTTACAGTTAAATCATGGCATATTCAGACAATTTCAATATATGATAGGCTCCCAAAATTGTCTTTGCATTTACCCTCCTCATCCCAGAGTCCTTTGCTGTGGTGCAGTGCCCCATGTCCATCCATGTGTCACTCTGTGCTCTCCTCCCTCCCAGAGTCCTTTGCTGTGGTGCAGTGCCCCATGTCCATCCATGTCTCACCCTGTGCTCTCCCTCCCTCCCAGAGTCCTTTGCTGTGGTGCAGTGCCCCATGTCCATCCATGTGTCACTCTGTGCTCTCCTCCCTCCCAGAGTCCTTTGCTGTGGTGCAGTGCCCCATGTCCATCCATGTCTCACCCTGTGCTCTCCCTCCCTCCCAGAGTCCTTTGCTGTGGTGCAGTGCCCCATGTCCATCCATGTCTCACCCTGTGCTCTCCTCCCTCCCAGAGTCCTTTGCTGTGGTGCAGTGCCCCATGTCCATCCATGTCTGACTCTGTGCTCTCCTCCCTCCCAGAGTCCTTTGCTGTGGTGCAGTGCCCCATGTCCATCCATGTCTCACCCTGTGCTCTCCTCCCTCCCAGAGTCCTTTGCTGTGGTGCAGTGCCCCATGTCCATCCGTGTCTCACCCTGTGCTCTCCTCCCTCCCAGAGTCCTTTGCTGTGGTGCAGTGCCCCATGTCTATCCATGTGTCACCCTGTGTCTCCCTCCCTCCCAGAGTCCTTTGCTGTGGTGCAGTGCCCCATGTCCATCCATGTCTCACTCTGCTCTCCTCCCTCCCAGAGTCCTTTGCTGTGGTGCAGTGCCCCATGTCCATCCATGTGTCACCCTGTGCTCTCCTCCCTCCCAGAGTCCTTTGCTGTGGTGCAGTGCCCCATGTCCATCCATGTCTCACTCTGTGCTCTCCCTCCCTCCCAGAGTCCTTTGCTGTGGTGCAGTGCCCCATGTCCATCCATGTCTCACTCTGTGCTCTCCCTCCCTCCCAGAGTCCTTTGCTGTGGTGCAGTGCCCCATGTCCATCCATGTCTCACCCTGTGCTCTCCTCCCTCCCAGAGTCCTTTGCTGTGGTGCAGTGCTCCATGTCCATCCATGTCTCACCCTGTGCTCTCCCTCCCTCCCAGAGTCCTTTGCTGTGGTGCAGTGCCCCATGTCCATCCATGTCTCACTCTGTGCTCTCCTCCCTCCCAGAGTCCTTTGCTGTGGTGCAGTGCCCCATGTCCATCCATGTGTCACTCTGTGCTCTCCTCCCTCCCAGAGTCCTTTGCTGTGGTGCAGTGCCCCATGTCCATCCATGTGTCACTCTGTGCTCTCCTCCCTCCCAGAGTCCTTTGCTGTGGTGCAGTACCCCATGTCCATCCATGTCTCACTCTGTGCTCTCCTCCCTCCCAGAGTCCTTTGCTGTGGTGCAGTGCCCCATGTCCATCCATGTGTCACCCTGTGCTCTCCTCCCTCCCAGAGTCCTTTGCTGTGGTGCAGTGCCCCATGTCCATCCATGTGTCACCCTGTGCTCTCCTCCCTCCCAGAGTCCTTTGCTGTGGTGCAGTGCCCCATGTCCATCCATGTGTCACCCTGTGCTCTCCCTCCCTCCCAGAGTCCTTTGCTGTGGTGCAGTACCCCATGTCCATCCATGTCTCACTCTGTGCTCTCCTCCCTCCCAGAGTCCTTTGCTGTGGTGCAGTGCCCCATGTCCATCCATGTGTCACCCTGTGCTCTCCTCCCTCCCAGAGTCCTTTGCTGTGGTGCAGTGCCCCATGTCCATCCATGTGTCACTCTGTGCTCTCCTCCCTCCCAGAGTCCTTTGCTGTGGTGCAGTGCCCCATATCCATCCATGTCTCGTTCTGTGCCCTCCCTCCCTATCTTTACTTCATTAAGTCCTGCTAAGAAGTGAGATTCTTTCTTTCTTTTTTGATAAAAAAGTTAGATAGTGACAAAAAGGCAGAGATAGAGACCCAGTGAAAGAGGCCACAGCACTGAAGCTTCCTTTAAATGGTGAGAACTGGGCTTGACCCTGGCTTGTGCACATGTCAAAGCGTCACATTGTCCAAAGGGGCTATTTTGCTGGCCTTGAAGGATGTGTTTTTCCTTAGGTGGTTTACGTTGGTTCATTCACTTTAGTTATACAGCTGTCAGGACAAATTGATAGATTTTAGTTAAACCAGTTTCATTGAGATATTTGTAAAAAGATAAATGGATAGGTGACTGAAAAAAAAAAAAGACTGCAATTGTTTTTTTTTTTTTAATTTCTGGAGCCAGGCAGTGGTGCACCTGACTAAGCAGACACATTACACTGCACAGAGACCTGGGTTCAAAGCCCCTGGTCCCCACCTCAGGGGGAGAGCCTCAGGAGTGGTAAAGCAGGGCTGCAGGTGTCTATCTTTCTTTCCCCTCTCTGTCTTCCCCTTCATTTCTCTCTCTGTTTCTCTCTGTCCTATCCAACAACATCTACAGCAATAACAACAATGATAAGCAACTAGAGCAACAAAGGGGGCAGTGGATTTGCAGTGCAGGCACTAAGCCCCAGCAATAATCCTGAGGGCAAAAAAATCAGAATATTAACCCTCTATGAACAACTTTATTCTTCAATGAAAGAGTACTTTCAGGATGATGATTATTATTAACAAGAATATGTCTTAATGCTTGTGATTGTTGATGATTTTAGAACTGAGTCACACATTATTCCTGATTGTATTAAGATTTTTCTAATGTTAACTCTGGGAGTTCACCTTTCTGGAAATTAAGGAATAGTATACTTTTTAAAATATTTTATTCACTTTGAATAAAGACAGAGAGAAACTGATACGGGACTGGGAGAGAGGAAGGGAATGAGAGAGATACCTGCAGCACTGCTTTATTATTTATGAAATTTTCCACCTGCAGGTGGCAACTGGAGACTTGAACTCTAGTTCTTGGGCAGTGAAATGTGTGCATACTACCTGGTCTCAATAGTCTACATTTTAATCTTAAAATTTACTACTTTGGGGCGGGGTAGACAGCATAATGGTTATGCCAGGAGGCTATCATGTCTGAGGCTCCAAAGTCCCAGGTTCAGTCTCTAGTACCTCCATAAGCCAGAGCTGAGCAGTGCTCTGGTAAATAAATAAATAATACAAACAATAAATATAATACTGTCTTCATAATTCTAAACTAAAAATTATATATGTATTCTCAAATTAGTTGAAATTTAAGTAGGACAATGCAGATAAAATATCGAACATAACAAATACAATTATTGCTGGGATAGCTTTGCCAGAGAGACAGAGACAAGGAACTCATGGCGATGTGGTAATATAATTCTTTATTGATGCAGACGCTCCAGAGTCGGGTGTGAGCGCAGTGGGTTTAGGCCACGTGGAGCTAGCAAAATGGCTGCCTCCCGCTATGCATGCCAGCCCTTCTCCAGGTCTTCTCCAGGTTGGGACACGGAAGAGAAAGAGAGGGGGAAGAAGAGAGAGTAGAAACAGAAGTGACTTTTATAGGAGAATTCCAAAAGTGGCAAGTTGGGACAGAATTGGCTAGGGAAGAGGGTGGAGAAAAGAAAAAGGCATTCTGGGAAGGTAGAAAGCTGGTGGGATCTGCAATACCCTGAGGGGATACATGGTGGGGAAATGTAAATAATACTTGCATGGAAATATAGTGGTTTGTGGGTCCTGCTAATGTTCAACCACATCTGCACAATGTCCCAACAAATTATTTTGATAATAGTATATTATATAGGTAATATGAAATGATACATTCATAAATATATATATATATATATATATATTTTATATATATATACCTAGTTGACATGCTATCTGAGCCTGAAGTCTAATATGCCCGTGGATACTAATTATTGTCTGGGGAGATGATGTCATGGCTGGGAAAAGGACCAGAAAGCTGGATCGGGGAAGAGAGTAGCTCCCTAATATGGGAAAGGTGTACAAATATTGTTGACTGTAAACCCATCGATTTGATCTGATTTGGGGCCCATATTCAGCTTAGGAGCCTGTGTGACCTCTGCATCCCTGTAGATCTGAGCTCACATTCTGTGGTCATGAGTAGGAACGTTCCAAGCTGCCCCAATATCAGGACCCATCTTCCTCAGGTGTAGCATAGAGTATATTGTCCAGCCTCCCTTCAGAGGATGGAACATTCTCTACTATTGTTGATCCAAGTTGAGGGCAAGGCCTTATGGGGGCCCACAAAGGAGTCTATTTTATTGTTCCTGATAGAGATGAGTGGTAATAATGGAGAGAAGGATTTATTTGAGGTCTAGGCCCATCATGTCTGTTTGGGAATCTCAGGACTCCCCGGATTGGGCCCCCGCTTTTTATTTTTATTGCTGCTGCAGACATTTCAGAAGTAAATTCATCTTTAGTGATTAACCTAGTCCTCCTTCTTAGTTTGAAATATAAGAGAATCAGTGTTCTGGGGAGTAAGTTACTTAAGAAGCCCATAAAGTTTATTATTAATGAACTGTCACTAGAATCAGTTTTCTGCATCCTAGATCATTTACCTTCCCATTCTCTAGTTTTGTCCCAGAGTATTGTATGTAGCAGATAGTATTTTTTACAGTTATGTTACTCAAACAAATCGGCGTTGATCAACATAACATTCAAGCTGTAGATATGGCCATTGGTCTTAAGTTTTTTGATATCATTTAAGACCTTTCCACTTATGTCTCATGTTAATAAATATGGGTTAATGCTTTTCCATTCATTTGTTTAGGAAGCACATCAACACATAGAAACGACCCCCCTCCTTATTAGTGTGTGTCATCGGCTCTCCATTAAAACTATTCTTTCAAGGGCCAGCTAGTGGTTCACCGGTTGAGCACACACACCAGCAACCACAATGACCCAGCTTCCATGAGCAGTAAAGCAGGTCTGCAGGTGTCTCCCTTTATTTCTCTCTCTTCCCCTTTCCTTTCATTTTTTTTTCCTGTTCTTTCAAATAAAACAGAAAGAAAAATAAATAAAGGAAAAAATGGCCACTGGGAACAGCAGATTCAGTACAGGCACTGAGACCCAGCTATAAAACTGATGGAAATAAAACTAATGCATGCATAAATACAACAAGGAATTTAGAACTTTGAAAAGGATTCTTTATTCTAGAAAATACACAGATAAAGGGTGCTGGGCAGTGACACACTTGGCACATGTACTAAGCTCAAGGGTCGAGGTTCCAGCCCCCAGCTCCCCACCTGCAGCGGGGGGGGGGGTGCTTCACAAGTGGTGAAGCAAGTCTGCAGGTGTCTTTCTCGCTCCCTATCTCCCCTTCCCCTCTCAGTTTTTCTCTGTCCTAGGCGAAGAAATGGCATGAACAGCTGTCAGGAGCAGGTGGTTTGTAGTGCTCACACCACAGCCCAGCATTAACCCTGGAGGCAAGGGGTGGAAAAAAAGTATTAAATTGGTTTCAGATTAACAAATAAACCTCTTGTGTCCAAGTCAAAAAGTGTATCTGTGAATCATCCTTGAGATGAAATACTGAAATTTGAAAAGAAAATATGGGTCAGGATTTTATTGTTCCTGAAAACCCATGTTTCCTTAGTAACCATGAAGCTTGTAATGTAGTAACTCATATACATTACTTTTGCTTTGTTTTCATTCTATTCTAAGTAGTGCTAGAACTGGATCTACAACTCATAATATCCAATGACCTACGGTGTGTGTGTGTGTGTGTGTGTGTGTGTGTGTGTGTGTGTGTGTCCAGGGCTCTCACGGGGGCTCCGTGCCAACACTGTGAATCCACCACTCCCAACAGCCATGTTCCCTTTTAGTTTTTTCCCTTTTTATTTCTTTTTCTCTTTTTTCTTTTTTATATTTATTGTCCCTTTTGTTGCCCTTGTTTTTTATTGTTGTTGTAGTTATTCTTGTTGTTGATGATGATGTTGTCGCAGTTGGACAGGACAGAGAGAGAAAGACAGACACCTGCAGACCTGCTTCACTGCCTGTGAAGCGACCCACCTGTAGGTGGGGAGCGGGGGGGGGGGGGGCTCGAACCGGGATCCTTACGCCGGTCCTTGTGCTTTGCGCCAGGTGCACTTAACTCCCTCCCCTTTCTATTTCTTATTGGATAGGACAGAGAGAAACTGAGAGAAAAAGACACACCTAGAGACCCGCTTCACAACTGGCGAAGCGCCTCCTTGCAGGTGGGGAGCAGGCTTGAACCTGGGTCTTGCCACATGGTAGCATGTGCTTAACCCAGAGCACCAGCGGCTGGCCTCCAGTGTGCCACTTCTCACCCACATTCTTCTTGTTACATTTGAGTGTCTTAGTAGAAAACGTCCTGCTGGTTAGTTCAGTGGTTTCTGATTCTAGCCTACCTATCCATTATTCTGCTCTTTGCTCTTAAAAAGAAAAAGGGGAAAGCCAAACAAAGAACAACAACAAAAACTAGGGGCAAACTAGTGGTGCATCCGCTGAGCACATTACCTGATGATGCGCAAGGATCCAGGTTCAAACCCCGGCTGCCTCCCATCATCAGGTGTCTTTTTTTCTCCCTGTCTCTCTCCCACTATCTTCTCAATTTCTCTCTGTCCTGTATAATGAAAGAAAGACAGAGAGAGGAAGAAGGAAGAGGAGGGGGAGAAGAAGGAGAAGGAGAAGGAGGAGAAGGAGAGGGAGAGGGAGAGGGAGAGGGAGAGGGAGAGAGGGAGAGGGAGAGAGGGAGAGGGAGAGGGAGAGGGAGAGGGAGAGGGGAGAGGGAGAGAGGGAGAGGGAGAGAGGGAGAGGGAGAGGGAGAGGGAGAGGGAGAGGGAGAGAGGGAGAGGGAGAGAGGGAGAGGGAGAGGGAGAGGGAGAGGGAGAGGGAGAGGGAGAGGGAGAGGGAGAGGGAGAGGGGGAGAAGGAGAGGGGGAGAGGGAGAGGGAGAGAGGGAGAGGGAGAGAGGGAGAGGGAGAGGGAGAGGGAGAGGGAGAGAGGGAGAGGGAGAGAGGGAGAGGGGGAGAAGGAGAGGGGGAGAGGGAGAGGGAGAGGGAGAGGGAGAGGAGGAGAGGGAGAGGGAGAGGGAGAGGGGGAGGGGGAGGGAGAGGGAGAGGGGGAGGGGGAGGGAGAGGGGGAGGGGGAGAGGGGGAGGGAGAAGGAGAGTAGGGGAAGGGGAAGGGAAAGAAGAAGAAGGAGGAGAGGAGGAGGAGAAGCAGAAGGAGAGGAGGGGAAGGGGAAGGGAAAGAAGGAGGAGGAGGAGGAGGAAGAGGAGGAGGAGGAGAAGCAGAAGGAGAGGAGGGGAAGGGGAAGGGAAAGGAGGAGGAGGAGGAGGAAGAGGAGGAGGAGGAGGAGGAGAAGCAGAAGGAGAGGAGGGGAAGGGGAAGGGAAAGGAGGAGGAGGAGGAGGAAGAGGAGGAGGAGGAGGAGGAGAAGCAGAAGGAGAGGAGGGGGAAGGGGAAGGGAAAGGAGGAGGAGGAGGAGGAAGAGGAGGAGGAGGAGGAGGAGAGAAAAGAGAAGAGAAGGAAAAACAGCTGTAGGGAACAGTTAATTCATCCTGCAAGTACAGAGCCCCAGTGATAACCCTGGTGCCCTGGTGGCTATAAAATAAAATAAATAAAAATAAAATAAAGTAAAAGAAAATGAGTGAGCTGAGTGGTGACGCACCCTGTTAAGTGTACATATTACCAAGGCAAAGAACCCTGGTTTCAGCCCTCACTCCCCACCTGCAATGGGGTCCATTTCATAAGCGGTGAAGAAATGGCTGCCAGGAGCAGGGGACCCGTTGTGTCAGCACCGAGCCCCAGGGACAGTAGGCCAAAAAAAACAAACAATTAATTAAAATAAAGAAAAGAAAAACATAAAAATATGACCATAGTTGTTGATATTCTTATATATGTAGAATTGTTTTATTTTTCTGGATTTCTGACATCACATCATTATTATGTCCTTTCTAAACTTAATACAGAAATGTATAATATGTGTTGTTTGAGACCACAAAGAAAAGTACACTAATTTCTGGGAAGATTAGGCAAAGACAGGTTTCTCTTGATCCATTGGGAGCCTTTGCCTTGAGAAATTCATGCTTTTTTGATTGTTTGTTAGAAATGACACTAAAACTATTTTTATATAGCACTTCCCCTTTAATAACCTTGGATATTAAAAGTCACTACGGGGGGTCAGGCGGTAGTGCAGTGGATTAAGCTCAAGTGGTGCAAAGCACAAGGACCGGCGTGAGGATCCCGGTTCGAGATCCCCGGCTCCCCACCTGCAGGGGAGTCGCTTCACAGACGGTGATGCAGGTCTGCAGGTGTCTGTCTTTCTCTCCCCCTCTCTGTCTTCCCCTCCTCTCTCCATTTCTCTCTGTCCTATCCAACAACGATGACATCAATAACAACAATAATAATAACCACAACAATGGTAAAAAAGCCAGGGTAACAAAAGAGAAAAAATGGCCTCCAGGAGCGGTAGATTCGTGGTGCAGGCTCTGAGCCCAGCAATAACCCTGGAGGCAAAAAAATAATAATAATCACTACTAAATACAATATATCACAAGGACTGTCTAAGTCAACACTGCCAAATACAACTTTCAAAAAGTAGAGGATATTTATTTATTTATTGTTCTTACTGAGGGGTGAGAGGATAATGGTTTACAGTATAATCTCTTTAACACAGAGACACAACTTAGCATCTTTGACTCTTTTTTTTTTTTCTTTTTTGCATCCAGGGTTATCACTGGGGTTCGATGCCTGCACTACTATGAATCCACTGCTCCTGGAGGCCGTTTTTTCTATTGTACCAGATAAGATAGAGATAAATGGAGAGAGGAGGGGGAGATAAGAGAGTGAGAGAAAGCTAGACATCTGGTGGCGCAGTGGATAAAGCACTGGACTCTCAAGCATGAGGTCCTGAGCTCAATCCCAGGCAGCATATGCACCAGAAGGATGTCTGGTTCTTCCTCTCTCTCCTCTTGTCTTTCTCATTAATAAATAAATAAAATAATTTTTAAAAATATAGACACCTGCAGGCCTGCTTCATCACTTGTGAAGTGATTCCCCTGAAGGAGAGAAGCTGTGGGTGGGGGGTGGGGCTCGAACCCTGGATCCTTGTGTGGGTCCTTTTGCTTACTACTTTGCATGTGTAACTGGGTGCTCCACTGCCTGGCCACTTGGCTGATGTCTAGGAGACAGAACAGTATCTCGTTTTCCCTTCATCCTGGGCCTTCCTCTTTTACCCAGAGCCCTTTGCTTTCATGCAGTACACCATAACCGGTCCAAGTTTCACCTTATTTTCCCCCCTCTTTTCTTTATTCTTAAATTCCACTTAGAAGTAAGACCATTCAGTATTTCTCTTTGGGGCTTGTCTCACTCAACGTGATGCCTTCAAGGTCTGACCAGGTTGTTACAAAGGAGATCACATCATTTTTAACAGGTGAATAATACTCCATTGTATATATGTACCACAGCTTTCTAAGCCATTTGCCAGTTAGGCTTCCAAGCAGGCCTACTACAAACTGAGCTACTAGGAACATCAGTGTGCTCAGCTTTTGGATTTGCAATTTCCTTCTCCCTGACTAAATGCCTAGGATAGTGACTGCTAGGTGAAAAGCAGGTCCATTTCTAGAATTCTGATGAATCCCCAAACTGTTTTCCACAGGGTATGATTTAAAAACGTATTATCTGGGGCGTCGGGCGGTAGTGCAGCAGTTAAGTGCACGTGGTGCAAACCTCAAGGACCAGTTTAAGGATCAGGGTTCAAGCCCCCGGCTCCCCACCTGCAGGGCAGTCACTTCACAGGCGGTGAAGCAGGTCTGCAGGTGTCTGTCTTTCTCTCCCCCTCTCTGTCTTCCCCTCCTCTCTCCATTTCTCTCTGTCCTATCCAACAACAAGGACATCAATAACAACAACAACAAAAACAAGGGCAACAAAAGAGAAAATAAATAAATATAATTTAAAAAATTTAAAGAAATGTATAATCTCAGATCATGACCCATACTGCTGTCACACATTTGTCAGAGGAACTAAAGTTTTTTTTTTTTTTTTTTTGCTTTAACTTTAATTACTACATGCAGTTAATTGCACTTGGAAAGTTCAAGTCAAGTAAGAGAAAGGAAATATTATGTATGTTATAAAACAATATAGTCTGGTCTTTGAGTTTTGAGTCAAGTATGATCTGCAGATTATTTTTTGTTTTCCATATCCTTTTTATTCTAAATGTCACCAATGGTTTTGAATCTGATTCTTATAAAATTGATTGTTAATGTCTCCTTTCTTAAATAAAAAAAAAATTTTTTAAATTGATTCAAATGAGCCTTATAACGAAGAGTCCTTTCTGAATTGTCAGCTAGAGGGCAGACTTTATGAAAGTGTTTGAGGGGCCGGGTGGTGGCGCACCTGATGTTACAATGCACACATGTTACAATGAGCAAAGACCCGGGTTCAAGCCTCCAGTCCCCACCTGTAGAGGGAAAGCTTTGCAAAGGGGTGCCACGCAAGTGTCTCTCTCTTCCCCTCTCTATCACCCTTTCCTTCTTGATTTCTAGCTTTCTCTATCCAATCAATAAATAATCAATTAAAATATTTGAACAATCATTACTTCCTTTAACTTGACATATCTTTAGATGTACATTCAGGTAGCCTTTTTTATTAGTGAATTAATGATGTTCAACAAGATTGTGGGATTAGAGGGGTATAATTCCATACAGTTCCCACCACCAAAGTTCCAGACAGAACAAACTCAAATAACATAAAAGAAATTTATTTTGCAAGACCATACTTGTATTTCATGGCTGAAATTACTAATGGGAGAGTAAAGGCCATGGAGGTAGTTTCCAGCCCCTTAGGACATTCATTTGCGTATGTGAGGTCCCAGAGGCCTCAGGCCCAATCCCAGGCATCACCTTGTACCATATCTGAGCTGTGCTCTTGTTCAATCTCTCTCTTTCTCTCTCTCTCTCTCTCTCTCTCTCTCTCTCTCTCTCTCTCTCCCTCCCTCCCTCCTCTCTGTTTCTCTCTGTGTCATCTCTTATTCTCTATTTTCCATAATAAGTAAACAAATACATAGATATTAAGGAGTGAAATATAAACTTTGTGAAGAGTCTAGACATAGTCAAAATCTCATTTATGCATGCTTCATTATTAGTAATTAGAAATTCATCCCCAGAAGTGACTTTAAACCCATATCTATGATGATAGTGATTGAAGTGATGGATTACATCATCTTCTTTCAAATAAATTTTGATTTAACCAGATCAGCATTTCCATCGGGCCTAACAACATTCTTGACAAAAACCTGGGCGTGTACTAAAACTATTTTCAATGCATGGCCACTCCGTTGTAACTTACTAGTTTTCTTCAGATTCCCTCTTGATTTTATAATCCCCTTGATTTTCTTTCTCTTTCTTTCTTTCCTTTGTTTGTTGTTTTGCCTTCAGGGTTATTGCTGGGGCTTGGTGGCAGCACTACCAATGAATCCACTGCTCCTAGCCACCCATGCCTGTAATGCCCTTGATTTTCTAACTTACTATTTCCCTTGAGCTTTCTAAACTTGGTTAATACTTGTATATCTTCAGTAAAGTGAAGTGTGTGTGTGTGTGTGTGTGTGTGTGTCCGTCCTAATATAGCTAATTGGAAGAGTCGACATGGATTAGGAAAACAAAGTTGTGTTTGCATCTGTTCTTTCTAGCTCACAGAGTTAGGAGTGAGAAGTTTAGACAGACAGTCCACAGAACTGGAACAGCAATAATCAGTTTGCTATAGGCATGTTTTCAGATATTAAAATAGTTGACATGGTATGTCTGATAGCTTATAGTGAGGTTGTGATGTTAATTTATATAGAGTATTGTGAGCAACTCTCTAGAAAAAAAAAATACTACAAAGACATACGAACCAAAGAGTTTTAAAAGTGTATATGAGAAAGAAAAGGTAGGCCTGAGCTAGAAAACTTTGCAAAAGGACCAGCTGAGTACGCGTCAAGGGAGTCAGCAGAGGTCTCACTGTGACCGGCACGAGGTCTGCAAGCTCTACTCAGCTTGTGCTTCTTTCAGTGCTAGCCCTTCCTTGCACTGCAACCCTGAGTGCTAGTTCTGGACCAGTGGTTTCTCAAGTCAGATTTCCTATTTGCTGTGTCAAAGCTCACTGGTTTCTTCCTTTCTGTTCTCTGTTTCACCTCCCCTCCATCATTTATGCCCACCCGCCAGCCAATGGCAAGTTTCCTTTGCTCTCTCTTGCTTATTCTTTACCTTCCTGTATCTTTCTTATGAGACCGTGTCCTTAATTCTTTGTTTCCTTTGCTTGTCCTCTTGGTGTGTGTATGTGTGTGTATGTGTGTGTCTGTGTTTGAGTTTCCCCTGTCCACTGTCCCCCTCCCCGCTCCCACACCCTTTTTTCACCCCCGTACAAATCAGGGAGCCTGAAGGAACAGATTTTAGAGATACATATCCGCCTGCAGATGCGTCTTTCTCTTGACGGGCTGTGTGATGTTTTCCTTGGCGCCTCTGAAAATGGTTGTCCTTCACATTGGTTGCCATAGATCTGTTGCCAAAACTGCTACTTTGGTTGGTCCTGCAGCGCCTGCCGCACTGCATACTGGGATCTGTCTGTGTGAGTAAACTGAAATCTCTAAGCACCAGACAGCATTAAAGTTGGCTTGAGAACGGCTGTACTCCCCTTTGTCTGCGTTTCTTGTATGCTGCAGTCACCAGTGGCGAGCTCTGTCTGGCGAGTAATTCAGAAACACTGCTCATGTAGACAGGAAGGTAGGCAGTTTACCACGTACTGTCACTAAAGGAAACAACTGAAGAACAAAAGACCCGGGATAATACCTATAGGCTTCCTTTGATGTTCCCCTAACACTATAGCACAAACCCGAACTTGCTCAGCTAAATATTTTGCTTCCTTTTGTAACAATGCACTCTGTATTGTTTTCACATAGGCACACAAATCCATATTTTATATAAACATATTCAGCCTTTAATATTCATAACTTACAAACATCTCTTAATTTGAGAGACTTACGTAGTCAGCAGAACACAGCTATCATTCTGCTTTTAACCCTTAAATCTGAAAAGAAGATACCTAAGTATTGTGTTGGTTGATTTCATTCTGACAGTTTAGGATTTCAACACAATTTAAATCATATTGATGATTCAGACCCTGGCAGATTGTATAATTCCTGTGAAATGAGAGCACGGCTAATAAAAATATAAAGCAGTTATTTCTATTAAAAGTTTAGCTGTTATGAAATAGAAATGATTGATCTGTACAGAACACTCTCACTTATGTGTCTCTGGGACTGGTTGGGGGCTTCATACACAAGTAGACTCTTTCTTCAGTCAAGGCAAACATAAAATAAAATGAAGGCGTAGAATAAAGTCAAGGGGTAGCTGAAGAATTGCTGACATTATTTCTCTATCTCACGTGAGCCTGGCCACCTCCTTTCTGAAGTGGTGGAGTGGTGGTTTCAAGAGGAGCCTGTTCCCACAGCTGCTTTGGGAAATGTGTCTTATTGATTAGGAGGGGAGGAAGGGTGGGGACCAGAGTATGAAGTGAGGAGAGGACCAGGGGTCTGCTGGCTCTCTGAAGCAAAGCCATTTTCTGAGACATAGCCACAGAGGAAATATGAATTGAAGGCATTGCTTGAGAGAACCTTGGGGCTTTCTTCACTCCTGGTCTTTGCTTTCTTCCTCTCCTTGCTTTTTCTTTTTTTTTTAATCATATATATATATATATACATATATATACATATATGTGTACATACACATATTCTTCCATCGTCTGACCTGCAAAGGCTAGAGTGACAGCGTCATGCAAATGCCGCAGTCCCTCAGGTCTGGGAGAGGGTGGATGCTAGACTGTGAGTTCATGTTAATGATGAACGCAGTGAAAATACCAGCCGCTGCCACCCCCTGCACACAGAAGCTCTCTGAGTCAGCATCAGATGCCTCTGCCTCTGCCTCTGCCTCGCCTCTGCCTCTCGCCGGTGTCTGTGTGCTGTGTGCGCGCGTGCTCGCCCGGGCATCCGTGTCTAGCCGAGGGGAGGGGGTGGCATGTGAGTGCGTGGAGGGTAAAAGCCAGTCAGTCAGTGAGAAGCAAAGGTACGTTGGAGAGCAACTAAAATCTGACTGATTTCCATCTTTGGAGCATCAGATGTATTCCCTAAGGAGGATGGGTCTCCGTGATGGGGGTGGTATAATTATGTTAATGTCATATTTATGGAGGGGTGAGATTTGTCATTCTAATAATTGTTTGAATGCTATGGTCAAAAATTGTAGCAAGCCATATTCAGGTTTAAGGAAAAGCATGGACTTAAAAATCTAAGGACGGTTATTTTATTTTATTTTGTGAGTGCTTTTTTTTTTTTTTTGGTTTGGTTTTATTTTTAACCATTTACTATTTTAAGTCATAACTGATTCAATATGGAAAATCAAATGATAAACAGAAAGAGATCTTATATAAGGATGCATTACATCATGGAGCAGAATATTTAAAGTCTTAGGAGCCAAGTAAAGGTCTGCTCAGGGGGGTGGGTGGTGGTGTTTGGAAAGGGGTGTGGTACCAGGGTGGAGGAGGGGGCACTTAGCAAATATTCTGTTCAGCAGAGCCTTCTTTGCCGCTCCTTGGGTGATTCACCTGTTCTACAGGAAAACATTCTAATTCTTTTCTTTTTTTTTTTTTTAACCTTTTCCCTTTTAAGATCAACCACTTCAGAAGAACCAGATCTCACTTCTGTGACCAGGACTTTTATGTGATGGCTGGTCCGATTGTTTCACCCTGCGTTCTGTGCTACTAAACCTTGGATCTTTCTAAAGTATAAATTCTGTTCTTGAACCACAGACAGGTTAAAAGATGGGAAGGCATTTAGCAAATCTGTAGAATGTGGGTCGGATGTTTTCAAAAGTATTGAAGTTCATGATGCAATTATTGAAGGAAAAGAGTCAATTTTTTTTTCTTATGATGTTGCCAGCATTTTCAGTGACATGTTTTATTAAGTGATATTGCTCATGGAGATATAGGGCTTGCATGGAAATATTTGCTGATTGAATAGTTTGGAGATTAAAAGAGAAAAGGCAAGTTTCAGATGTATTAAATTATAACATGCAGAAAAGGTTTTGTTTTATACTTAACTGCAACAGTATATATTTAAATCAGATTTTAAGTGTTTTATGCTCTGGGTCCACCTTAACAGTTGTTCTCTATAGAAGTGTAATGGGAAGCAAGGTTTCAATTAGGGCCCCATCAAGTGGCATAGAATCCTTCTTTAATGTAATAGAAACTGTGTTGTTGCTGCACAAATCTGCTAGAAACAGACTGTAACCCATTTTTAGTCTGTCTTTCATTCTGAATCTAATGAAATGACTCTGAACTGTTCATTGTCTGCATTGTTTCTCATATTCTTTAGTATTTTAAGGTCTGGATTAGACTATAATTATTCACTATGGAATATTTATATGCATCTATATATATATACATATATATTTCTATATATGTATTTTCACTCAGTCCATTTAGAAGAAAAAAAAAAGTTTAACT
Source organism: Erinaceus europaeus (assembly GCF_950295315.1). Classification (NCBI taxonomy): domain Eukaryota; kingdom Metazoa; phylum Chordata; class Mammalia; order Eulipotyphla; family Erinaceidae; genus Erinaceus; species Erinaceus europaeus. The sequence continues at coordinate 97,993,701 of NC_080175.1, forward strand.
GAACCCAATTTTAATTTCTCTGCTATCCTTATTACTGAAAGAAGATTTCTTCTGCATCAAACCAGACTTTTCCTAGTCCCTGAGACCCTAACTTGTGAGGTATTTTAGTAACATCACAAGTCAGGCTCTTGGGACCTAGGCGGAGGGGAACCAGCAGCTTTGGACCTTACTGATTGTCTGCAGATACCATCAGAACAAAAGAACATACATAGACTCTGCCTAGGAGAAAAGAACAATGCCCTTCTTTATAGCCGGCAATGTGTGTGTTCACCATGACCCACCCCCAAATACTGTTTTCAGAAACTGTACTCTGAAGTGTTTTGCAGAGCTGCTCTGAAATGGCATTTGTATGATACACTGTTTAGAAATGACATAACACGTATGTATAAGAAGTAAAATTAAAATACACATGTTTTTAAAATGCTTCTCTTGGTGTGCTTTTGGTGGCAATTTGAGAGAATGCCTGCTTAGGAAATACTAGAGAGAATAGTTGATATTTATAACTTTTTTCACAAGTATAGAAAAATATATTTACAGACATAAATCAGCTACCTAAATAAATTCTGTAGGTATCAACATAGCTATCATTCAGCATATGCAGTGTGTAGCTATATTCATATCTGAGGCCTAGAAAGAATTTGTGATCTTCATTACTGACCTTACTTTACTGTTGACTTAAGAATGTTATTTCACATTTTGTGTTTACTGTTCTTAGCCTTTCACAACACAAACACTTTATAATTGTACTTACAGTAAGACATCTTCTTGACATAGGGTTTTGAGAGAGAGAGCTACTAATAATTAGAAAATGTATGGCGCTTTTTAGTGTTTACATTTACTTATATCATGAGCTTATATGTGATAAAGCAGTAAAGACTATTTGTGAGATCAGACTGCTCCAGTATGTACCAGTTGAATCTAAACTATATAGTTTTTAACTCTGTAAGAATTTTGATTTTATGAGTGATATTTATTTCAACTGGATCTGATGTGTTGTATTTGAATATTTCCAGTTATTGCCACATTAAGTATGCATTTTCAAACAGAATCAGTATATTAGATCTACTCATACATTTTATAGTAACATTGCAGAAATTAATATTCGGAACAGATTACTGACTGTCCACAGCAGAAGCAAGAAAATGATTTTTTTCTGAGCTCTCTGCTTTACATGAGTGCTATAAGATATACCTGTCATCTGTGTTATTGAAATAAATGGATGAAAGTACTTTAGAATACTACATGGAGATTTTTTCCAGCTGTTTATTGAAGTTTTACAAGGACCTACAACTTAAACTACCACAATATAAATCTTTGTGAGCTGTAATTCTAAAACAACTTAATATTTACAGTATCACAAGCAAGATCCTCATTGGTACAGGGTATATAGAGTCTGTTTAAGCCTGAGACTATAGTGTATCTATTCAAATTCTTATTTGTAGAATCTCAGATTCTAAGTGTATGTCTGAATATGCAAATGTTTTAAAACTTCAAGTGCAAGAAAGCAAGCAATAAACATTTTGCTAGTATTTTCTTGTACTTCTTTAAACCTCATTTTCCTTGCACTCAATCATTTTTAAAAGCATAAGACTCTCAGTAACTTTATATATGTGTATCTGCAAGTCCACAGAAACTAGATGATACTTACTCTCAATGGTTTACACAGCATATTAGAAACCATGTCTTATGTCCAGTAATAAATACCACATGCAGGTATAAGTTTTTAGACATAAATAGTAGGTTTATGATACTCTGGATTTACCTCCAAAATAACGTGAGAAATAGATGTCTAATGGCTATTAAATATAAGCTGTGGTTTCAGATATTTATACTATGTTGGCGATTACACACAGTGCTTATTATAATACTGTATATTATCTTCCATCCCACTGAAGTTGAGTTTAGAATGGCATTATGTTTTTCTCCATAAACAAATATAATATCTACACACATATATATTTGATTTCTGCCTATCACTGTACACTGCTAGTGCCTCTCTGAGTAACCTTCCAGTGTGTGAAGTGTTTGTTCTGGAAGTGTCCCTGGCAAAGCTTTGTGTCTCTTGCTCCCTGAGGTGAGTAGAGAGATCTCTGCATGACTGTGTTTGTGTGAACTACTCTGTGCTGCATGTGAATAGGTGGCTGCCACTTTTTCTGCATTTCATTCTTAGCTATCACAAAAAATGTATAGTTGGGGGGGGCATCTAATGTGATTTGGAAAAATCATCCTACAAAGGTTAAAAGAACAAGAGAGATTTACAGCAAAGAGTGAGAAAATGATGTGTGTTACATACCAAAAAAAAAGTGATATTAACAATTCGATGGCTTTCTGTTGGGAAACCAGCCCAAACCAGATGCATATATTGAATGCTGTCTGCTGCCCAAGTGAGCTTGCTCAGCGCGGTGGAAATGAAAAAATCACCTCCTTTATGATGCAAGCTTATTTTTACATTTTAATTTTGAAATAGCATATCACTGTTTTACATAAATAGACCAGCCTTTGCACTGATTCTTTTTCTTTCTCACATTGCTTGTTGATAGATCGTGAGCATAAAGTTCTCTTTAAAAAAAAAAAAAAAAAAAGAAAACGCCACTCACCTTCCACATCTATCAAAGACCAGTGAAGTGTTAGTTTGCTTTTGTCTCTTTCGCTTCTCTCTGTCAGTGCTGCGATACACATGCGTCTAACTCTTCTGTAAGAAAAACATCAATTTTCCAAAATGACATTTTTTTTAAGCCTTTTAGGATCCATCAAAGAAACCACTTCTGGAACTTTGCCAAATCTAAATATGATTATATTTCATTTCAGGGTACATGGGATCAATCTCATCCTTGGTATAAATGTCCTCAGCACTGGAGGGTTCTAGTTGATGTTACAGAAGTGGTACAGAGATCCGCTTAAATCATTGGGCTACAGGCATAATGTCTAGAAAGGAGATAGGTTGTCAGGGGATCATACTGCAAGTTAATAACGAAATTAGAAAAGGTATCTACTGTTTGAAATTCCTTTCCCATGGACATGTTGCTACATATTGCCTAAACTAGGTTTAATTCACCTGATAAATATATAAATGGGTTTTTTCCAAGCTGTCATGTTTGGATGAGTTTTCAGAAAGGCGGGACATAAAGGGTTACCTAAGGCCCGAATTTCCTCGCCTTCACACATGCAGTGCAGCCTCCATTTCAGTAAGCCCTAAATGCAAGCTTTGCTTTGGCTGTGTGCATGCTTGAGATTAATTTTCTTACTAGACATTCAACTTAACATTCAAGCCCTGTTAACCCCTTGGCGGCTGTATTCGCAAAAGGGAGACCAAGATCTTACAGTAGCATTTTCAAAATCCTGGGCATTCAGTAAGCATTTGAAAGCCAGACTTCTTAGTGTAGCTGTGCAAATACACATTTGGTATGCAGAGACATAGGCGCTATTATCTGTTGTCTTCTGTTTAAAAAGACAAGCTATCAGTGAGCACACACTGAAGCATTACTGTATACCTTTCCCCCCCATATTTACAATGATGTCTTAGTATAAAAAGTGGACATTATTATAAACCATCCACATCATTTGTTCAGTGAACTAGCATAAACGTTCAGCAAATGATGCCCCCCTATTTTCCATATCTTCATATTAAATGACACTTTATCAAGCGATGTGCACTGTTAGTCACCGGTATTAACTGGTATAAGATACCTTACTTTGGGAGTCAGGCAGTAGTGCAGTGAGTTAAGCACAGGACCCACATAAAGATCCCAGTTCAGGCCCCTGGCTCCCCACCTGCAGGGGAGTCGCTTCCCAGGCGGTGAAGCAGGTCTGCAGGTGTCTGTCTTTCTCTCCCCCTCTGTCCTCCTCTCCTCTCTCCATTTCTCTCTGTCGTATCTAACAATGGCAACATCAATAACAACAATAATAGTAACTATGACAACAAGCAACAAGGGCCACAAAAGGGAAAATAAATAAAAATTTCAAAATTTGGAAAGCTTTAAAGAAGGTGGAACTTGCACTTGAAATACTGAATTTAGTATTGAATATTTTCTAAATAACCAGTCATCTAATTCTAAGTACATCCCATGGAGAACTATAAAATATTTTAAAATGATTAAATGCATTTACTACTGGTGATGTAAGACTGTTAACCTAAATAATCTAAACAAGTATTAAAATAACCCTCGGCTAGACTCAGGGTGAGAGCCAGGACCCACATGCAAGGATCCTGGTTCGAGGCCTATGCTCCCCACCAGCGGGGGGGGGGGGGCATTTCACAAGTGGTAAAGCAGGTCTACGGGTGTCTCTCTTTTTCTAGTCTTCTCTATCTACTCCTCCTCTCTCATTTTCTCTCTGTCTTATCTAATAAAATGGAAAAAAAAAATTCCACCAGGAGCTGTGGATTCATAGTGCTAGCACTGAGTCCCCATGATAACCCTGGAGGCAAAAAAAAAAAAAAAAAAAAAAAGATTAACTTGTGGATCCCTCATGATGTTAGGGATATTTAGGGTTCTTACATGTTCTTAAATTCTAGACAGACTTACTACTCCTTGTTTCTAATTGTTTCCTCTGTTAGGAGATGTCAAATGATTGGTGATCAGCAGTGAATGCATTCATTGATGGAATCATTTTCCTTGTGTTTGAGTTAATTAGCTTTTCTCAGGCCATGAGTCAAAAATCAGTATTTTCTACATCCCAAATAGTAGGTCTGTATATCTTTCTAGACATGAAACTGAACTGTGAGAAATTTGAGATTCACATTATGATGGTATTTCCAATTTCCAGATACCATCAGTAAGATATGTAGAGGTGGCATTAACATACTAGTCACCGGAAGCATTTGGTGGTGTGAAATTCTAAAATGTAGTATTGAATAAATTGCTTATTTATTTATTTATTTACCACTTCCAGGGTCATTGCCAGGGTTCAGAGTCTGCACCACAAAAGTACAGCTCCTGGCAGTATCTTCTATATTTTAATTTTTTAATTTCATTGTTGTTGTGGCTGCTGCTGTTGTTGGATAGGACAGAGAGAAATTAAGAGGGGAGGGGAAGACAGAGAGGGGACAGAAAGGTAAACACATGCAGACCTGCTTCACTTCTTGTGAAGCCCCCCTTCCCCTCTCCCAACAGGTGGGGAGCCTGGGGGCTTGAACCAGGATCCTTATACTTCATACCTTGGGCTTCGTACTCTGTGAGCTTAACCTGGTACACCACTACCTGGCCCCCTAAAAGGTAGTATTTCTTATAGTAGACTTCTATTCTTTTTATTATTAGTGATTTAATAATGATGAACAAGATTGTAAGGTAACGGGCACAATTCCACACAGTTTCCACCACCAGAGTTCTGTGTCCCCTCCCCTCCATTGGAAGCTTCCCTGTTCTTTATCCCTCTGGGAGCATGGACCCAAATTCTTTTTGAAGTACAGAAGGTGAGAGTTCTGGCTTCTGTCATTACTTCTCTGCTGGACATGGGTGTTGGCAGGTGGATCCACACTCCCAACCTGTTTTTATATTTCCCTAGTGGGGCAGGGCTCTGGGGAGGGGAAGTTCCAGGAAACAATGGTAAAGTCGTCTGCCCAGGGAATTCAGAATGGTATCATGGCAGCATCTGCAACTTGGTAACTGAAAAGCATTAAGATATAAAGCAGAACAATTTGTTTAAAAATCAGAAACTTAGGGGTTGGGCGGTGGCGCAGCGGGTTAAGCGCAAAGAACAAGGACTGGCATCAGGATCCCGGTTCGAGCCCCTGGCTCCCCACCTGCAGGGGAGTCGCTTCACAGGTGGTGAAGCAGGTCTGCAGGTGTCTGTCTTTCTCTCCCCCTCTCTGTCTTCCCCTCCTCTCTCCATGTCTCTCTGTCCTATCCAACAACGAACAACATCAACAATGGTAATAATAATAACCACAACGAGGCTATGGCAACAAGGGCAACAAAAGGGGGGGGGAAATGGCCTCCAGGAGCGGTGGATTCATGGTGCAGGCACCGAGCCCAGCAATAACCCTGGAGGAAAAAAAAAAAGAATTAAACAAAAATCAGAAACTTAAAGGTAAGTAAGAATAGAGCAGCTAAAACTAAGGGTCTCTCTGTAGGAAGATGCTAGGAAGCTTATTTTAGATATATTCCAAGGGGCCCATGACTTAATTAATGTCTGCCTGAGTCTGACAGCTAACATACAGGTGGACTAAAATATTGTCTGGGAAGATGGTGTCAGAGTTGAGACTAGGCTAGAAAGCTGGATCAGGGCAGTGGGCAGCTTCCAAATATGAGCGATGTAAATGCAGTTAACTGTAAATCCCATATTCCTAGCAGGGACAGGGGAACCCGATTGTGGCTGAGTCTTTGTGTATTTGTAAACCTCAGGGAGATTTCTTCAATAGACAACACTTTGGAATTCCCACTGCTGGTTCCTTTCACTTCTCTCTGTCTTCATGTCCTCTCTCTACCCTTTCCAGCTTCTTCAGAGAAAGGGACTCAGAGGTCACACAGGCTTTGGTGCTAAATGTGGACATATATGAGCCCTGGGTCATATCAGTGGGGTAGACAGTTAACTGTATCTATATATTTTCTTCAAATCTGGAAGCTACTTTCTGTCCTAATCCAGCTTCCTAGCACTTTTATCAACTCTGACCATTTTCCCAGACAATACTTTTAGTCCACCTCCATGTTACCTATCCGGCTCAGGCAAAGATTACTAAAGTCATGGGACCATTAAAATTTGCTAACTTCTTCCCACCTAAAGACCCCTACTTTCATCTGCTCTTTCTTCTTGATTGCTGTTTATTAAAGATCTTGCCCTGCTTTATATCTTACTGCGTTTCAGCCACCGAGTTGCAGACACTATCATAATTCCATCCTGACCTCTCTGGGCAGACAACCTCACCTATGTGTCTTAGAACCTCACCTCCCCAGAGCCCTGCCCCACTAGGGAAAGACAGACACAGGCTGGGGTCCACTTACCAATATCCATGTACAGTGGAAAAACAGTTACGAAGCCAGAACTCCCACCTTCTGCACCACAAAAAAGAATTTTGGACCATACTCTCAAAAGGGGGTAAATGTTAGGGAAAGATGACCAGAGGGCTCTGAATTCCAATTTCATCAGGACCTTGAAAGAAAAGAGGAAGAAAGGAAGGATATTCAGAAGTAGTAACAGGTGTGGTTGTGACTGAAAAAAGAAGAGAAGGCAGGACCATAGAACAAATGGACAGGTATATAGAAATATGGACAGGTAGTTATATAAATATATATAGAAATATGGACAGATAGTTACAGAACTATATATATAGAAATATGGACAGGTAGTTATAGAAATATATATATAAATATGGACAGACAGTTATAGAAATATATATAGAAATATGGACAGATAGTTATAGAAATATATAGAAATATGGACAGACAGTTATAGAAATATATATATAAATATGGACAGACAGTTATAGAAATATATATATAAATATGGACAGATAGTTACAGAAATATATATATAGAAATATAGACAGGTAGTTATAGAACTATATATAGAAATATAGACAGGTAGTTACAGAAATATATATATAAATATGGACAGATAGTTATAGAAATATATATAGAAATATAGACAGGTAGTTATAGAACTATATATAGAAATATAGACAGATAGTTACATAAATATATATATAAATATGGACAGATAGTTACATAAATATATATATATAAATATAAACAGGTAGTTATAGAACTATATATATAAATATAGACAGATAGTTACAGAAATATATAAATATGGACAGATAGTTATAGAAATATATATAAATATAGACAGGTAGTTATAGAACTATATATAGAAATATGGACAGATAGTTATAGAAATATATATATAGAAATATAGACAGGTAGTTATAGAACTATATATAGAAATATAGACAGATAGTTACAGAAATATATATATATATATATATAAATATGGACAGGTAGTTACAGAAATATATATATATATATGGACAGGTAGTTATAGAAATATATATATATGGACAGGTAGTTATAGAAATATATATATATATAAATATAGACAGGTAGTTATAGAACTATATATAGAAATATGGACAGATAGTTGTAGAAATATATATATAGAAATATAGACAGGTAGTTATAGAACTATATATAGAAATATAGACAGGTAGTTACAGAAATATATATATAAATATGGACAGATAGTTATAGAACTATATATATAAATATGGACAGGTAGTTATAGAAATATATATAGAAATATAGACAGATAGTTACAGAAATATATATATAAATATGGACAGATAGTTACATAAATATATATATATAAATATAGACAGGTAGTTATAGAACTATATATATAAATATAGACAGATAGTTACAGAAATATATAAATATGGACAGATAGTTATAGAAATATATATATAAATATAGACAGGTAGTTATAGAACTATATATAGAAATATGGACAGATTGTTATAGAAATATATATATATATATATATATATATATATATATATAGACAGGTAGTTATAGAACTATATATAGAAATATAGACAGATAGTTACAGAAATATATATATAAATATGGACAGGTAGTTATAGAAATATATATATAAATATGGACAGGTAGTTATAGAAATATATATAGGAATATAGACAGATAGTTACAGAAATATATATATAAATATGGACAGGTAGTTACAGAAATATATATATATAAATATGGACAGGTAGTTATAGAAATAGATATATAAATATGGACAGGTAGTTATAGAAATATATATATAAATATGGACAGGTAGTTATAGAAATATATATATAAATATGGACAGGTAGTTATAGAACTATATATATAAATATGGACAGGTAGTTATAGAAATATATATAGAATTATAGACAGGTAGTTATAGAAATATATATATATATATATATATATATATATATATATATATGGACAGGTAGTTATAGAACTATATATATAAATATGGACAGATAGTTACAGAAATATATATATAAATATGGACAGGTAGTTACAGAAATATATATAAATATGGACAGGTAGTTATAGAAATATATATATAAATATGGACAGGTAGTTATAGAAATATATATATAAATATGGACAGGTAGTTATAGAAATATATATAGGAATATAGACAGGTAGTTATAGAAATAATAGTCAACTGCAAATAGTGAGAGCTTGACTTCTTCCCTTCCAATCTGTATTCCTTTGATTCCTTTCTCTTGCCTGATTGCTATGGCAAGAACTTCCAATACTATGTTGAAGAGTAATGGTGACAGTGAACAGCCCTGTCTAGTCCCCGATCTGAGGGGAAATGCTTTCAGCTTCTGTCCATTGAGTGTGATGTTGGCTGTAGGTTTGCTATATACAGACTCCACTATCTTGAGGAATTTCCCATCTATTCCCATTTTTTGTAGAGTTTTGAGCATGAATGGGTGTTGGATTTTGTCAAAGGCTTTCTCTGCATCTATTGAGATAATAATGTGGTTTTGGGCTTTGCTTTTATTGATGTGGTGAATGACATTGATTGACTTATGGATGTTGAACCAGCCTTGCATTCCTGGGATGAATCCCACTTGGTCATGATGAACAATCTTTTTGATATGTTGCTGTATCCGGTTGGCCAAGATCTTGTTTAATATTTTGGCATCTATGTTCATTAGAGATATTGGTCTGTAGTTTTCCTTTTTTGTTCTGTCCCTATCAGCTTTTGATATCAGGGTGATGCTTCATAGAAGGTGGAAGGGAGTATTCCTGTTTCTTCAATCTTATGGAAAAGCTTCTTTTTCCATGTGGCGGGTGTGCTCTAGTGAGGGCCACCTTGTCACTGATAAAAAGCATCCTAATATGCACACGAGGTGATTTAATGGTATATTTTTTCATCAGTTACACATATCATAATAGAAATTTCTTTCTTTTTTCTTTTTATTATTGGGTATACAGAGAGAAATTGAGAAGGGAGAGGGAGATAGAGAGGGAGAAAGACAGAGAGATACCTGCAGCCCTACTTCACCACTCATGAAGCTTCCCCCCTGCAGTTGGGGACCGGGGGCTTGAACCTGGGTCCTTGTGCACTGTAATCTGGGTGTTTAACCAGGTAAACCACCATCTGGCCCCAAAATGTTTTTTCTACATTGGAAGATACTCATCTTCTTGTTCTTTCTAGTTTATTTTATTGCATTATGTGATTTACAATAGAGATCAATCTAATAAATGAGTGAAGTAAAACAAACAAACAAAAAAGTTTAAACCAGGGCTGGGTGGTGGCACACCTGGTTGAGCACATATGTTACAGTGCGCAAAGACCTGGGGTCAAGCCGCCCACCTGTAGGGGGAGAGCTTTGCAAGTGGTAAAGCAGGGCTGCAGGTGTCTGTCTGTCTGTCTATCTATTTATCATATATATATATATATATATATATATATATATATACACACACATATATATATATATATATATATATCCCTCTTCCCTCTTGGCTGCTGGATGTCTCTGTCCAATAAATAAAGACAATGATTTTTTTATTTAAATATTTAAAAAGTTTAAGCTATAAGACCAAGTTTGAAAAAAAAAAATACCCAAATGTCATTATCAAAAGGGCAAGGTGTCAAAAATCCATTAAAAGTGATCCACTCTATGAAGGGCAGATTTATGTTTTTAGTGATGAAATTAATATAGTATATACAGATGTTAATTTTTAATGATAAACACCTACAATGTATCTGATAAATCAATGTTAACTCTTGCAATTAGCTAATTCTGAAAGTGCAAGACACTGATGCCCTAAGACAGTAGGACTGTGTAATAATGCAAAAGCTGAAAAAGAAGAGTGACTCCTGTCTTACCTTGTATTGATTAAATAAAATGCCCTTACCTTTTATTTACCTATAACACATATATCAGTTATGAGGAACCCCACTTATAAGAATATTGAGTTTATCAGTCCTATTATTAAAATGAACTACTCAAGAAGTTCATTTAAAGTTAGTATGACTTTCACTCAGGGATGGGATTTCCATCAGACTTTTTTTTGCTAATCTCTTATTTTAGCTCTGGGCAAAAGATTTTTGTATTGTATCTCAAGAATTACATGTTTTGAAAGCATGGAGCTACTCGTATCAAGTCTTTGCTGTCACTGTGAGAGATCATGCTTCAGAATGAAGATGACAGGAGTTCAACTGTGAGCACATTTGAAAGACTCACAATAAGCTCACTATTTGCATATTTATTAATCAGTCCATGTCTATCCTCAAAAAATAATTCAGTGAATCAAGACTGCATCAACACATGGGCTAATGAAGACCCAACAAGACAACAAAATCTGGTTCATTTTAAACTATAATGTCAGATGTATAAGAATTAGTTCCAAACAGTAGATATTTAAGGGCAATGAGTAACTGTCTCTCTCAGTATAGGGATTCAGAGAGTTATTATTTAACAAGGGACTGGAATGGTTTCCATTTATGTCAGTTTTAATTTTCTTTTTTTGATAAATATTTATTTATTCCTTTTTGTTGCCCTAGTTATTTTATTGTTGTTGTTGGATAGGAATGAGAGAAATGGAGAGAGGAGGGGAAGACAGTGAGGGGCAGAGAAAGAGAGACACCTGCAGACCTGCTTCACTGCCTGTGAAGCGACTCCCACGTGTGCTTAACCCTCTGAGCTACCACCCGACTCCTAAGTTTTAATTTTTTCAGCTTCGACCCTAGCACCTAAGGAACACTCGCTGAATATTAGCTTATTTGGTCCAAAATAGCCTCAGTACTTGGACAAAAGATGTTTTTTTATCACCAAAATTTATCATGTGTAGACTACCCCAAAGAGTGTTGCAGGCATCATTGAGATAGCACTTATAGGGGCTCAAAAAAAACCTGCTTTGAAATAAACAATGATCTAAAAATTCTTTCACCTGTCCAAAACTTTTTCCCCTATTTATTTGTATACCTCAACATTTTATAAATCCTATAATTTGGAAGTATTTTTTTTATATTTTATAAATGTTCATTGTAGGGGGCCAGATGGTGGTGCACCTGGTTAAGCATTCACACTACAGTGTGCAAGACCCAGGTTCAAGACCCTGGTTCCCACCTGCAGGGGGAAAGCTTCTTAAGTGGTGAAGTAAACCTGCAGGTGTTTCTCTGTCTCTGTTCCTCTCTATCTCCCTCTCCCCTCTCAGTTTCTTGTTGTCTCTAGCCAATAACTAATTAATTCATTAATAACATTAAACAAATGTTCACTGTAGGTGCAAAGCTCAACCAGGTTGAGCTCACGTTACAGATGTTCATTGTGCATGATTTGTCTTACGTTCTACTTGTGGGTGTAAAAACCTACATATTAACTTTGATGACTCTGAGCAAGATATCAGATCATATTAGGGTTTTATAGTGCCTGGATTGTTTCTTGTTCCCAGTACTATGCATTGTTATGATGATTAAAGCCAGAACTTGGGGTTGGGAGATAGCTCACCTACTAGAAATACCAATTTGCTTGCTGAAGTTCATAGGTTCAGTCCCCACTATCACCTTACACTAGAACTAAGCAGAGCTGTACCCATCCCTCAATTACCTCTCTCTCATAATAAGTAAATTTTTCTAAAGAAAATAAAATGAAAACTATAGATAAGTCCAAGAAGATAATTCATCAAGCCCTAACTTGCATGACTGTGGTCATAAAAGTGACAGCTTTAATCCCGGCCACTACTTTATGACAGAGTTAAGCAGTGGTCTGGTTTCTTTTTTCCTCTCTTTTATAGTAAATAAATAATTCAGATAGCGATTCTACTTCAATGCATAAAAATTTTAAAAAACTATAGACCATTAAAACATTAAAAACTTCAGTTTATAACAGCTGTATTTCCAGAATAATTTGTCAAAGTATGGTATTCACCTTTGATTTCTGGCCCTTCAAAATAAAGAAACCATTATTATTATTATTTATTTTTTTATTATCTTTATTTATTTATTGGCTAGAGATAGTCAGAAATTAAGAGGGAAGGGAGGGATAGAGAAGGTGAGAGACAGAGAGACACTTGTAGCACTGCTTCACCACTTGTGAAGCTTTCCCCCTGCAGGTGGGGACTGAGAGCTCGAACCCAGGTCCTTACGCATTGTAACATGTGCACTCAACCAGGTGCACCACCACCTGGCCCCCAGAAATCATTATATATTTTAAAGAGTAGCCTATGTTCAAAATAATACCTTTTATGCTAAGTGTCATAATGGGGAAAAAATACCAAACATTCTAACTATTTTCTCAGAGTTAACACAGTATGCAGAATAAAATTTAATTTTTGGACTTTTGCATCATAAATTCCACCACTGAAGTAGAACTCTAGCACCACTTTTATCACTAGTTCTCTTATAGAACTGAACCTCCCTCCTTTTCTTGTTTGACTGATTTACATCAGATTTGTAAAATGAATACATGGAGGAAAATATTTTAAAGTAACTTGAAGGTAGAAAGAAAACATATGTCATGGGATAGTTGAATATTTTTTCATCCAGTAGGAGACTTTTGAGTCACAAATATAGAGAAGAAATAGCCACAGGTTAAATTACTAGAAGAATTGGTTTCTTAAAATCTGACTCTGGGCTTGGAGGTGTTACACCCAGTCAAGTGCACAAATCCCTGGGTTCAAATCCCTGGCCCCCACCCACAGGGGATGAATCTTCAGGAGTGGTGAGACAGTGCTGCAGATGTCTCTCTTTCTCTCTTCCTCTATCCCTCCCCCATTTCCTCTCTCCTGGCCAATACGGTTCCTGCAGAAAAGTCTGACTACACTTCCAGGTTACTTTCTTCTTTTCCCTTGGCAACTTGTGAAAGTTTATCTTTGTCTTTGACTTTTGATAATTTCAAAATTTTGTGTCTTACTGTAGGTCTGTTTGGTTTTAGGAATTTGGGAGTTCTCTCTACTTTTTGAAAATGTTCAACCTGACCATAACCCAGGCTTGGAAGAAGAAAAATCTGCTATTAGTTTTTGGAATATGGTTTCTGCACCCTTCTTTCTCTCCAGGTCTTTGTAGACACCTATACCTCCGATATTTGCTTTTCTAATAGAGTCTTCAATCTCTGGAATGGCTGCCTCATTTTTCCTAAACCTTTTTCTCCTTTGACTTTGAAGTGAAAGAATATAGCCAGTCTGTCTTTGGTATCTGATTTTCTTTCTACTAGATGAGTAAGCCTATTTCCTTAACTTGCTATTTCGGACTGAAATGAATTCAAAATTTACTTCATATCCTGTAACTCTGTTTTTAGTGTTCCATTTCCAAATCAAGTGATTTTTCTTTTGAAGTCATGGATTTCATTTTTATTCCATTAATCCATATTAAACCAAGAATGTTGTATTTCTTCAAATATCCTAATGTATTTTCTAAGTTCTTTCTCTGATAGTTCTTCTGGATCTTCATCATTAAGGTATGGGCCATTATCTTGCTTTTGCAGAACCAATGTTTTCCTGCTTTTACTCTTGTTTTGGCCTCTGATTTTGGCCAGTAGGTGGTGCTGAGTGCTGCTTTGTATGTGAATTGTGAAGGGAAGTTAGGAGGAGTTTTGAAGAAGTGACATAGTATTAGGGTACCCAGTGTCCCTCAACCAGAGCACTGACCTGGTTTCCAGACCACCTTCTCTTCTCAAACGACTTCCTGAAAATGAGAATGCTTCTGTGAGGTCAAAGCCATGTCCTGCTTACAGGTTGATCTGATTCCATTCACTAAGCTCTCTCTGAAGTAGCTTACAACCTTACATATTGTTAGACTTCCATTATGCTACTAGGGTAGAGTGTTTTGTTCCCTTCCCTGGTTCCCCCAGTGGTGCTCTGGGGCTCACAGAAGAACATGTGATTATTGTATTACTGTCAAATGTAAAACATTAATTCCCCAACAAAGAAATAAAAAGAAGAAAAGACGAAGGAGGAGGAGGAGGAGAAGAGGAGGGGGAAGAAGAAGAAGAAGAAGGAGGAGGAGGAGGAGGAGGAGGGGAGGAGGAGGAGGAGGAGAGGAGGGGGAAGAAGAAGGAGGAGGAGGAGGAGAGGAGGGGGAAGAAGAAGGAGGAGGAGGAGAAGGAGGAGAAGGAGGAGGAAGAGGAGGAGGAGGAGAAGGAGAAGGAGAAGGAGAAGGAGAAGGAGAAGGAGAAGGAGAAGGAGAAGGAGAAGGAGAAGGAGAAGGAGAAGGAGAAGGAGAAGGAGGAGAAGGAGAAGGAGAAGGAGAAGGAGAAGGAGAAGGAGAAGAACCTATGACTTCTATAGCTCTACGCACAGACCTGGGCTTCTTTCCTTAGTCCTCTCAGTTCCGGTGTGGTCCCACATGGGCCCTTTAAATCTGCCCTGTAATCTGAAGTAGTGGTAGATACTGGGGCCCTCTGGCGATGTAGTGCTTGAGTGTTTTTCTCCTGCTCCTGGTGATCACCAACCTTCAGACAACATTTTTTTTTAAGCCAGATTTCCCATCTGTTCTCTTATGAAATTTGTTGTCATTTTGTTGTAATATTTGTTTTCTGGGGGAAAGCCAACTTCCTAAGACTAGGTCCACCTGGGCAGTCTTAAACTTTCTGGTACTCAGAACTATTTAGGGATCTTCTTGATTTTCAGAGAAGAAAACATTAGTTTGCTATGAATAATAATTCTAATGCAAAACATTTTGGCTTTTTGTGATGCAGATAATGAATGCTATAAATATAATTTAGAGTTTGAAAATTGATTTTTTAACATTTGCAATCCTTCCCAATTAATCAAATTACAAAATCATGCTGTGGCTTTCAGTATAGTAAAGTAAGTTGTCATATTTTGAACATCTGTTTATACTCTCATTATGAATGTGTGCTTCTAAATCATAAATGTGTGCTTCTAAATGTCTGAAATATGGATTCCCATCAATACGCTCTAAAATTTATTTTGTGGTAGAAATCTCCTTCCTCCCATAATGTTTGTTTATTGCCCACAAATTAAAAATCTAGATTGTATTTTGTCATTTCCTTATCAACATGAAAGGAAAAAAAGAGGAGGTATTTTTTTGTTTTTGTCAAGCTGTGCTAGTTGGCAAAGGAAAGCATATATTTCAGTTAATAGAACTTGTTATCCATCACATTAGATTTATATTAGAAAAGTGATATCCAAAAGTAGTTGTCAAATAAATAATGGAAAATTTGGAGTGATTGCATGGCTTTGAAAATCGTTCTCGGGGAAACCTATTTGACCACTTTGAAATCAAGTACATAGGCTTATGCTATCCTGTTTTATTTTTGGAATAGCTTCTTTTCACTGGTGATTGCCAATTGAAAGCTAGACCTCCACTGTGTTAGGAGGAACAAGAAGAGAAAAACTTGTTTGCTGTGCTTCATTTCAAAGAAAAATTCTGATGTATGGAATTTCTGTGCAAACCTTCGACTGTATCTTAAATGCACCAGAGGATAGAGAATAATTATCATAGGAAAATCAGAAACCAGTACCAGAGCGAGCAGAAACAAATTTAAAGCATGTTGACAATTAAAAACCATAATTTAGGGACATGCTATCTCAACTTTTTATCTAAATATATGTTTTGGGGGATAGGGTGGTAACATATTTGGTAGAGCAAACATAGTACTGTGTGTAAGGACCCCGGTCTTAGCCCTCAGATCCCACCTGCAGTGGGGGTAGCTTCATGAACGGTGGAGCTATGATTGTAGATGTCTCTCTTTCTCTCTCCCACTCTTTTATTTAATTAATTAATTTATTTATTTATTTATTTATTTTCCTTTTTGTTGCCCTTGTTTTTTTATTGTTGTTGTAATTATTGGTGTTGTCATTGTTGGATAGGACAGAGAGAAACGGAGAGAGGAGGGGAAGACAGAGAGAGGGAGAGAAAGACACCTGCAGACCTGCTTCACCACCTGTGAAGCAACTCCCCTGCAGGTGGGGAGCTGGGGGTTCGAACCAGGATCCTTAAGTCGGTCCTTGTGCCTTGTGCCACGTGCGCTAAACCTGCTGTGCTACCACCCGACTCCCCTCTCTCCCACTCTTTGTCCTTCCTATTTCTGTCAAAAGGAAGAAAGGAAGGAAGAGAGAAGGAAAGAAAGAATGAATGAAAGAAAGAAAGAAAGAAAGAAAGAAAGAAAGAAAGAAAGAAAGAAAGAAAGAAAGAAAGGAAGGAAGAAAGAAAGAGAAAGAAACAAGTAAAGAGAAAGAGAAAAAAAGAAACAAACAAAATGCCTCTGAGAGATAGAGATCTGTGGTACGGGTAAAGCCTGGTTGGAAAGAAAATACATATATACATATATTTTTTGACAGAGGTTATCATTTATAACATTATTTTATTGTATATATATAATTTCAAACCACCATTCTAATAAAATGATTACTATCTTGAAAATACTGGAATTCTTCTATGTACGGGTACATCCCTATTTATAGATGGCACTAAGCTTACTAGTTCAATGTTATTAAACCCATTAGCCCCAAGCCATTCTGAGTCCATATAAGATCTTTGCCCATGATCATAAAGATAAATAATTTATTTATAAAATAAACTAAGCTCCTTTTGCACAGCAATCACAAGCATTCATTTAATAAAATCCGAAGCTTCCAACAAATATATAAATGAAACCATCACTATTCTCATCACTTAGAAAATAGCTTCAATTGTCTGATAGCTGTCAACCTTCTTCTCTCTCACACTTGCACACAAAAACTCAAAATTTGCTTAATTATTTGTAATTTGCTTTTTAATTGCTAAATATCAAATAAGTACTACCCATCTAATATTATTTTATCCTATCCTTGTTATGTTATTGTTGCAATATAGTTCAAGTCATTTAACTAGGCTACTCATAGGTGTAAAGTGTGCTTTTCTTTAATATAAACAGTATTTGGATGATAAATACACATTATGTAATTATATATAATGATTTCTTTGGGATATTAATTGAGATGAATGATAATGGCCTAAATTAAGGTAGTGGTAATAGAAATGGAAAGACTAGGAGGGATCAGAGAAATGTTTAGAAGATAAAATTGACAGAACCAAGCAATTAACTGTATAGAGAAGTAGATGGAAATTTAAAACCAAGGTTATTGCTTTTCCAAATTATGCTTATTGCTATATTTGTCTTGATTTCTGTCACTTGACCAATCACATTGATTGCCTTAGTTGGTGCAGAGACACATGCACAGTCAACAGAAGATTTCCAGGGCCTATTTGATTCCTGTTTATAAACACAGCAAGACTAGGAGAGACCACTCCTGGTAGGGTGTCTGCATTACGATGTACCTCTCCTGAGTTGGAGTTCCAGAGACAGAGAAGAGTGCTGTAGCAAGAGGAAAAGGCCTGGCTCTGTGGTATTTCTCTAAAGGGAGGCTGGGTCAGCCTGCTCTGCCCCTCGAGGAAGACGGGTCCTGACATGAGAGCAGCCTAGAATGTCCCCGGCTGTGACCACGGACTGTGAACTCAGCCTACAGGGACTCAGACTTATACAGTTTCCTATGCTAAGTATGGATATATATTGGCCGTAGTTTGTTGATGTTATTTACATACTTATATACTTTCCTCATGTTTGCGAGGAAACCCTAGTTCTACCCTAGTCCAGATGTGTAGCCCTATTGTAAACTGTGACACCATCTTCACAGGCAATATGTTTACTGTGCCTCCATGTTAGTTATGAAGCTCAGGCAAAAATGATTGAAGTCATGAGCTCTTAAGAACATACCTAAAATAGACTTCCTACCTTCTTCCCACCTAAATACCCCTAATTTCATCTGGTTTATTACTACCTTTGCATTCCTGTTTGTCAAACTATCTGTCCTGCTCTGTATCTTACTGCCTTTCAGCCACCAAGCCACAAATGATGCTATCACAACCTCCCTGGGTAGACGACCTCACCCATGTGTCCTAGAACCTCCCCTCCCCAGAGCCCTGCCCCACTGGGGAAAGATAGAAACAGGCTGGGGGTGTGGATCCACATGCCAACTCGCACGTCCAGTGGAGAAGCAGTTACAGAAGCCTGTTAAAGAATTTGGTCCACACTCCCAGAGGATAAAGAATCAGGAAGTTTCCAATGGAGAGGATGGGGCATGGAACTCTGGTGGTGGGAACTGTGTGAAATTGTACCCCTGTTATATTAAAACATTTTAAATCATTAATAATAATAATAGTAATAATAATAAGCAACTATGCTGAAAATCATCCCACACCCAAGAAAATGGCTTATATCAACAAACCAGGAAAAGAGAGATGTTGTGGAGTTAGCCGCTGCTGGTGGGAATGCAAATTGTTGAATCCCCTTTGGAAGACTGTGTGGAAAGTCCTGAAACAAATAAAAATGGAATTACCTTATAATCAAGCAATAACACTCTTGGGCATTTATCTAAATAGCACTCAAACACCAATTAGAAGGGGTATAAGTAGCCTGTGTTCATAGCTGCGTTATTCACAACAGCCAAAGAGTGGACACAGCCTAAATGCCCATCAGCAGGTGACTGGCTAAAGAAGTTATGGGATAGATATGTTCCATGGAATACTACTCGACAACAACAAAAAGGATATTATGTGTGTCCTTTGGGACAAAATGGATTGAAGTGAAGGTGATTATGCTTCGTGAAACAAAAGAAGAAAGACAACTACCAGATGGCTTCATTCACATGTAGAATCTAGAGATCTGATAAACATGAACTTGAAAAAATAAAAAAAAAAGGGAGTCAGGCAGAAGCACAGCAGGCTAAGCGCATGTGGCAGGAAGCCCAAGGACCAGTGTAAGGATCCTGGTTTGAGCCCCGGCTCCACACCTGCAGGGGAGTCACTTCACAGGTGGTGAAGCAGGTCTGCAGGTGTCTTTCTCTCCCCTTCTCTGTCTTCCCCTTCTCTCTCCATTTCTCTCTGTCCTATCCAACAACAATGAAATCAACAACAACAATAGTAACAGCAACAAAAAACAACAAAGCCAACAAAAGGGGAAAAATAAATATTTTTTAAAAATCATTATAAAAAAAAGGAAAAAAAAACAGAAGCAAGCAAACTGTTTCTAAGAATTGTGAGAATTATAGTGGTTCTTTTTGGGAGTCAGGAGGATGGGAATACAGAACACTGGTGGTGGGTATGATGTGGAACTATACACTGTAATCTTACAATCTTATAATCAATCAATTATTAATTACATGTATTGGTTATTACGCCAGGCCCCCTGCATTGCTTAACACTGTGGTCTATTTACATAATCATTATTTTGTCTGAGACCCGCCCTGCCTGCAGGGCATTGGTTTAATCCCCACTGGTTAGATGAAAGCCTTCATGCTCTTTTTCTGCTCTGCCCCCTCTCTTAGTCATTTCCTTTTTTCCAACCTGCCACTTCCATCTCAGAAGGTATAAAGGCAGATTCCATTAGAGTTCCTGGCTCCTCTCCGTGTCGCTGAGTAAACAGCAGCCTAGGTTGGCTCCAGCAGAGTTCTCTCCAACCCAGAGAGCACGTGCCCGGGAAGAAACACCCTCAGGCTAGTCCGGCACACATGTGCATACGTGCACACACACACACACACACACACACACACACCTTTCTAGGCTATGAACAGTGAGGAACCTAGAAGGTTCCTAAGAGGAAGGGACACAATTGGATATTTAAAAAGGGACATATTAATCTGTTGATCCAGTTCTGCTACTTCTGGATGAAGGCGGTTATTGACTAATTCCTGTTAGATAAAGATAAACACATAAAGGCCAAAGGGGTTGTGATTCTATTCAGCATGTAACCAAATCCTAAAGAGAAGACATAGGAGGGAGATCTAGGATGCATGTAGGAATAGCAGTTAGGGAGAACTAGAGTCTCAACTAGCAAGGTGGCCCTCTAGCTCACTAGCTCACATCCATCACTGTCTCTCAAAATGAGGGGGAAGGTGGAGGGAGGGACTAGACTGTGCATACCTGGATAAATGCACATCACTACCCATCCAGGACCAAGACTTGAACCCCTGCTCTGGAGTAGAGTAAAAGGCCCACAGGTGTCTCTCTTACTCTCTCCTTCTCTATATTCTCCTTCTCTCTCAATTTATATCTCTCCATTAAAAAAAAGGAAAAAAATGGCCACAAGAAAATAAATTTTAAAAAAATAAACAAGATAAGCACAGACATTACTTAATTCTCAGAGGATCAGTTAACAAAGAACTTAACAATTACTAACATCTATGTACCCAATGGGAAGCCATCTAAATACATCAAACATCCTCTGAAATAGCTACAGCAATATATTAACAGCAACACAGTCAATAGTAAGGGATTTCAACACCCCATTCTCTCAATTTGACAGAACATCTAGGCAGAGTATCAACAAAGAGATGAGAGAATTAAATGAAGAGATGATTAAACCTGAACTATTGGAAATTTTCAGAGTCATTCATCCCAAGAAACTGAAATACACATTCTATTCCAATCCACGTGGATCATTCGCAAGGATATGTTAGGCCACAAAGACAGCTTCAACAAATTCAAGAGCATTGAAATCATCAAAGCAACTTTTCAGACCACAGTGTCATTTAAAGTAACATTTAACAACAACAAAAAAAATTAGTAAAAGTCTCAAAATATGAAACTCAACAGTACACTACTTAACAACTACTGGGTCAAAGAGGAAACAAAGGAAGAAATCAAAATGTTTTCAAAATTCATAGAAAATGAAGAGAGGAGCTATCAAAATATTTGGGGCACAGCTAAGGCAGTACTAAGAGGGAAGTTCATAGCCATATAAGCACACATTAGGAAACAAGAAAAAGCTCAAATAAACAACCTGATTGCATACCTTAAAGACTTCGAAGAAGAAGAACAAAGGAACTGTAAAGCAACCAGAAGGACTGAAATAACTAAAGTTAAGGTAGAAATGAATAACATTGAAAATAAGAGAGCCATACAGAAGATCAATGAAGCTAAATGTTGGTTCTTCAAAAGGCTAAACACAATCTACAAAACCTTAGCCAGACTCACACAACAAAAAGGGTAGAAGACCCAAATAAATAGGATTGTAAATGAAAGATGAGATAACAAAACAGAGAGCAGAGAAGTCCAAAGTGTCCTGTGAAGCTGCTATGAACAATATATGCCACCAAACTAGAGAGCCTGGAAAAAATGGACGATTTCCTAGATGCTACAAACTTATAAAATTAAACAGAGGAACTAGGAGATATGAACAGGCCAATCACAGCCAAAGAAATTGAAACATTTATTAAGAATATTCATGGGAAGTCAGGCGGTAGCACAGCAGGTTAAGCGCAGGTGGCACAAAGCACAAGGACCTGCATAAGGATCCCAGTTTAAGCCCCTGGCTCCCCACCTGCAGGGGAGTCACTTCACAAGTGGTGAAGCAGGTCTGCAAGTGTCTATATTTCTCTTCCCCTCTCTGTGTTCCCCTCCTCTCTCCATTTCTCTCTGTCCTATACAACAATGACAGCAATAACTACAACAATAACTACAACAATAAAGCAACAAGGGCAACATAAGAAAACAAATATTTTTGAAAAAGAATATTCATAACAATAGAAGTCCTGGACCAGATGGTTTTACAAATTAATTCTACAAAAATTTCATGGAAGAGTTACTAACTCTACTTTTAAAACTCTTCCAAAAAATTGAAGACACAGGAGTACTCGCTTCCAGTTCTGTGAAGCCAACATTACCCTGATATCAAAAGCAGATAGGGATCCAACAGAAAAAAAAGAAAAGACAGACAAATATCTCTGATGAACATAGATGCTAAAATATTGAATAAAATTATAGTCAGTCAGATACAGAAGTATATTAAAAAGATTGTTCATCACCAACTGGGGTTTAATATGCAAGGTTGTAGGGTTGGTTTAATATACATAAATTAATCACATGATCTATCACATCAACAAAAACAAGACCAAAAACCACATGATTATATCAGTTGATGAGAAGAAAGCCTTTGACAAAATCCAACATCCCTTTATGATCAAAACGCTACAAAAAATGGGAATAAATGGAAAATTTCTCAAGATAGTGGAGTCCAGATATAACAGACATACAGCCAAGATCATACATAATGGTGAAAAACTGGAAGAGTTCCCCCTTATAACAGGTACTAGACAGGGCTGCCCACTATCACCATTACTATTCAACATAGTGTTAGAAGTTCTTGCCATAGCAATCAGGCAGGAGCAAGGAATTAAAGGGATACAGATTGGAAGAGAAGACATCAAACTTGCACTGTTTTGCAGATGACATGATAGTAAACACAGACAAACCTAAAGAATCCAGCAGGAAGATCTTGGGAATTATCAGACAATAAAGTATAGTGTCAGGCTACAAAATTAACATACAAAGCTCAGTGGCATTCCTCTTTGCAAACACTAAGCAGAAGAAGAAATTCAGAAATCAATTCCTTTTATTATAGCAACAAAATAGTAATAATAAAATATCTAGGAATAAATATAACAAAAGAAGTGAAAGGCCTGTATACTGAAAATGATGAGTCACTATTCAAGGATATAGAAGAGACAAAAAAGAAATGGAACGATATTCTGTGTTCATGTATTGGAAGAATTAACATCATCAAAATGAATATACTACCCAGAGCCATATACAAATTTAATGCAATCTCCATCAAGATTCCACTCAATTTTTTAGGAGAATAGAACAAAAGCTACAAATGCTTATCTGGAACCAGAAAAGACCTTTAATTGCTAGAACTATCTTGAGAAGAAAGAATAGAACTGGAAGCATCACACTCCCAGATCTCAAATTGTATTATAGGGCCATTGTCATCAAAACTGCTTGGTACTGGAACATAAATAGACACACTGATCAATGGAATAGAATTGGGATCCCAGAAATAAGCCCCTGCACCTCCAGATATCTAATCTTTGGCAAGGATGCCCAGATTATTAAATGAGGAAAGAGAGTCTCTTCTTCAAATGATGTTGGAGTAATTTGATTGAAATATGCAGAAGAATGAAACTGAACCACTATATTTCACCAAACACAAAAGTAAATTCTAAGCAGATCATGGAATTGGATGTTTTGCCAGAAACTATCAGATACTTAGAGGAAAATATTGGCAGAACTCTTTTCAGTATAAAATTTAAAGGCATCTTGAGTGATATGAATCCAGTTACAAAGAAGACTAAAACAAAAATAAACCAATGGGACAACACCAAGTTAAAAAGCTTCTGCAGAGCAAAAGAAACCAATACCCAAACAAAGAGACCCCTCACAGAATGGGAGAAGATCTTTACATGCCAGACATCAGACAAGAGGCGAATAGTCAAAATTTATAAAGAGCTCACAAACAGCAACAAGAAAACTAATGACCCCATCCAAAAATGAGGGGAGGATATGAAAAGAATATTCACCACAGAAGAGATCCAAAAGGCCGATAAACATGAACAAATGCTCTAAGTACTGACTGTCAGAGAAAAGCTGAACATATCAATGCCTTTATGCTGGATGGAGCATAAGCTTCAAATAATTCTTACTTACAGATACTGAAATTGTAAACACACACACACACACACACACACACACACACACACACGCCACCCTAGCCATAGATATATAGAAAGCATTGATGACACTAGACAAAATGTGAGGGGAGGTAGTTGAGAAAACATTGTGCTATGAAACGTCATGGCGTATCTCTCCAGCATCCTGTCCTAAAAGAAAATCATGAGTTAAAAAAAAAAGAAAGTTATTTCTTTGTTGTGCTTCTGCTGTCTTCCCTGGGAATCCGAGTGGAACACAGAATCCACAGATACATGGTGATTTGCAACATTCTGAAGCTCAGGTCTGCAAGCTAATCATGTGTGATCAGACTGAAATGTAAAAGCATTTGAATCGATAGCTTGTTTCAGATGCCTTTCTGATAAAACGGCCTCGTTGTCATTTCTAGCTTACGAATTCACTCCAGTGAAAATATTAAGAGAAGATTATATTTACATGAGCAGTAACAAGAGCCAAATGGTATCCTGGACTTCATCTTTGCAACCAGCAAGACTCTTTCCCATAATCACATCTCAGAAGCATCTGCCCTCCAGTGTGCTGCTACACTTTCTGGCTTTCATTTCATGGATAGAAATTCAGTGAGTGTCAGGTGCAGGGCTTCTGCTGCTGCTTCCTGTAAGTTAATCGGAATATTTTGCCCTTCCATAATATCCTTCTGCGCCCTTTTAACCCCATCTTCTTAGGATTCTAAAGTGCCCTTTACAACATGAATTTGAAATCATGGATTCCTCTGTCTACATCATTACATATCAAAAAATATAATACAAAAGGGTATGATGAAATGTTTTTAAAAGATGTGACATCTTAAAATGAATTCAGATGTCCTAAGTGACCAATGCATAGGTGAGCTGCAGGCTATGTTCTTAGTCATGTTTTTGCTGGAAGACTTAGTCTTCATTTTGTGTTGTCTCACGGGTGTTACTGCAGAGTTATGCAGGCACGGCAGACAGATATTCCTCACTGCTATGCCCCTCCCTCTCCACACGCCAAACCCCATGTGTTGACGAGTTTATCATAAAGAACCACTGCTGTATTTGTGTACTTACATTCACATAGCCATGTGATTCAAATCTGGTATTCAGCTGGAGAGATAGCAAGCTCCAGCAATAATACCCTGTATTGGATAGGCCTTATTACATCATTAATGGCATATCAAAATTGTCAAATATGTTGAGATCCAATCATTGTAAACTGACAATGCTTTTGCATGATTTGTCTCCGTTGGGAAGGAGTCAGAAAAAACATGAGAGAAAATAATGTACCCTGAATCTCTGCTTTCAGTGCACGTGGCTATATGGCAAACTCGTATCCTTCTGCTAATGTTCTCTGTGAGATGTCTTCACAATACTCTTAGTAACTGGCTGTTGATGTTTTACATGCATAAGCCATGCTGTCTCCTAAATTCAGAAAACCAGTACTGCTCCAGAAAGAACTCTATAAAAATGAGCTGGCAAAAAGAAAAATGACCAACCTGCCAGGGTGGCTTATCTCCTGCTAATGTTTGGTGCTTCTTGCTCAACATTCCAGTAAATCATTTCACTTCAAAGTTTAGGCAGAGTTCACAAAGAAAAATGGTTTCTCTCTTATCATCCAAGTCTACTCCTACATTTCAGAAGAGTAAATATTACTGCTTAAATTCATACAGTTTCTCTTGAAAAAAAATGTATCTCAGCATTTAAGAAATAAGAGGGAAACAGTGATTTTCATGGGCACAGAACTCATTGGTAACAATGACATGGCATTCAAGAATCGCTCCTGCTTTATCTGTATTTGGAATGGCAGGGAGGAGAAAGAAGGAGGAGGCTGCTTTTCTCCTTAAAATTAATTTCCAGTTAGCCATTTCCTTGTGGGCTGTTTTAAGCCCAGTGCACTGCAATAACCTCTCTTTTTTTTTTTGGTCAGTAATTGTAACAGATGTTAAAGTGAATAGACAGTGGCAGACATGTATAGAATAACCTGGCTTTCTAGACAAACCCACTTGTCCAAGATCAAACAGGCTACAGCACATCTAGGGTTACAGTCTCCTTCCCTTCCTTCTTATTCTCCACCGCAATGGAGCTTTTTCCAACGTTTCCATGGCAACACTATATCTGGCTGCTGGCTCTGTCGTGAGTTATTGAACTGAGACTGGCTTTTGGTTTAGCAGATAATTAGGTTCTGTCTCACAGGTTCATTTTCCTGTGACTGGGACATGAATATGACCTACAGCTGGCCTCAATTTCAGTGTCACAGACAAAACTTTAACCCTTTCCCAAGCTCTCTAGACACCCTCCTCTGCCTTGCCTTGCTTTTGGAGATGGTAGACATCCAAGGCATCCCACCCACACTTTGGACGGGATTAGCAAGTCCTCTTTTGATTTCTTAATCTTTACTATAACATGAAGCAATGTTGAGTCCAGTCAAGATTATACACACTAGACATTTTCAAAACTGAAGGTAAACCAATAAGACGATATGTGTCCTCGTTTAGATTTAATAGATCGTGTGAAACACCTAAAACTTTCAATAGTCACTTTCATTCCCCTGCTTCCTTAATACGTTTTTAGTCACAGATTGTCTTATTTAGATTCCATACTGAGATTTTTAAAAAACCTCTTTGCGGAAATACTAGCTTGGTACCTTTATTCTCACCCCTCACAACTGTCTGCCAGTTGATTCACACCCCTCCCTCTCCTTTTTATAACCCCTTGGTTTCAGCCGACATTGAAAGGCTCCTTTGGCATTGTCGGCAAGTCCATGTTACAGGAACTATGCAACCAATTCTGCCAAAATGTCTAAATGTGCAGTCAGGGTTTGAAAAAACAGCAGAGCTCTGCCCTTTTTTTTAGGACAAAGAAAGAATAAATTTTGGAACAGAAATCGAATTTACAATACCCATAGCAACAGAGGGAGGAGTGGGGTTGATAGGTTGATATCAGACCCCCGTGTCTTTTTCTGTCAAATAATGAGAAAGGCCTCCTAGAACACAGAGAATACTTTCAGGCTCAAGAATTTTAGTGGCTATCACCTAAAAACTTTAGCCTGAAAGGGGAAGCTAGAAAGAAATAGAATTGAGACCACCAAAACTAAGGAATGAATCTCATACATTGTATAGCTTGGATGTCAGACCATTATGTTAATAGTGGGTTTTTGTAAAAGAAAAGTTAAATCGTACATTGGAACATAGCCTGTGGGCATACACACTGCATGGACTAATAGTCTTCTTTAATCTGTGCTGCCATTCTCTAAGCCCACAAGAAAGAGTAGCAGCCTGTGATGTCCAAAACGACAGCAGGTATGGACTCAGAATTTTCCCCTGGATGTAGAGAACTTACTGGAGGGAGTTTAGGTCTGGGAGAGTTGAGGTGTGGGGAGCATGTGTAGAGCTGTTAGGTGAGGAAGCCGTTCATGAAATGTCTCTGGAGGTGTAAGAGCAAAACCACAGACAACAAGCACGTGAGTGTGGCAGTGTCCCTGTGAAACTCAAAAGACAGGAAGTCAGTTACAGGCGGTACACAGATCACAGTCTGACTCGCCCTGATACAGAAACTCTTTCTCTCGATTCTTCTTTCATGAAGTTACTAAGAGGAGGCCCACAGGTGCATGACTCTCTTAGTTCTTTAAAGAAATGAAGCATACTGAGGAAAGGCATGTAGGTAGAACACCTCCATGGATGACTGCTTTTCTTTCCCCCTTTATTTGTTCACTCTGAGTTCCTGACTAACTTCAGATTGTCTCTGTGATAGCAGAAGCTGGGAAATAGTAGATCTTCCCAGTGACGTCTTCTCAGAGAGGAACAAGAGATACATAGAAACGAGTACTGGCAACTATTTGACAACTGGTTTTTGAGAAAATGCTTGTTTATTGATTTCTGCAGTGTACATTCCTGCAGGGACTCAGGAAATGGCCACGCTCATAGCTCAGGCCCTACAGACCATTAACTATGGGCGGGACGATGAGAAGTGACTGGCATTGCCAGACTGAAGAGAACAGAGAGCCAAGGACTGGGCCTCGCGAGGCACCCTGAAGCTGCCACGGCCCGGACAGGAAGTGCCACGAGCAGCCTGCATGTCACCTGTCTCAGTAGCTCCTCTTCACCCTAAAGGGAGACACTGTGCTAACGCATGTCACTCTCTGGTCCGGTGCAATCTCCGGGATTTGGTGTTTCGCTGGTTTCTCTCTGTAATCTCCCACAACCCTTGTCTGGTTAGTATAAGTTGTTCTCTCGGGGCCAAAACCCAACTCTCAGATGACGTATGTGTTGACAATGTCGTCTCATTTCCCCCTCACCCCTTCCCCCTCCCCTGGACGCAAATCTCAGGTAATAAGGCTTTAGAACTGCTGGCAAAGCGGACTTCTTCTCAGGCCCTCCCCCACGGTACTGTATGGAGACACGTGGTTAGTTCTACTCTCCTGATTGGATTCTTTCTTCGATGGGAAGACACTTTTAAAAATGGGTGCCTGAAGCAATCCAGCAGGAACAGTCAGAAGCACCCTAAATGGAATTTCGAGGAGCTTTTTGGACTAGGACGCCCTCCGGGGACTCTTAATCCTACATGGTGAGATCTTGATAATCTGGTTCAAGTTGCATCTGGCTCTACAACACATTCCCCTGCAGCCAAAGTGGACCCCTGCTCTGAGTTCACTAAACACGCGATTAGAGTATAGGAGTATAGCACCATCGCCTGAGTCAGGACGCGCTCACCGGTTTCAGGCCATTGCAGGCGAGGCTGAGGTGGAAACAACTGACTGGCTGATTCATTGCAGTGCCAACAAGTAATGAACAAGTGTATGCATTGGATCATCTCTGTGAGCACTAAACTCACCAACTGGGTAGAATGCATACTAAACAAATTGTAGCTGTTATCTTCTTAGAGTAACTTATTGGAAGGATTACAACTACTAGGTACAGATTCCATTCAAGTTTAATATCTGTGTTAATAAGGCCTCTTAACATAGAAACAACAAAGATAAAGGGAATTTATGCAGCTATTCATGATTCTACCCAGCTCAAGGTTAAGAGAGCAGTCTTCTTCTTCTAGCATTTGCCCTTCTTCTGTAGCCAGTCAACAGCATCAGGTTGAGCCTGATGTAAAGTTTCGAGACCTCCTTTGAATCTGGAGAGGTGGCAGTCGTTGACTATGTGGGTCATAGTCTGTCTGGAGCCGCAGGGGCAGTTCGGGTCGTCTCTGGCTCCCCAGCGATGGAACATAGCAGCGCACCGGCCATGGCCTGTTCGATAGCGATTGAGGAGGGCCCAATCATAATGTGCTAGGTCAAAGCTGGATTGACGCTTGCAGGGGTCTGTGATGAGGTGTTTGTTCTTTACCTCGGCTGACTGCCAACTCTGTTTCCAAGAGTCTGGAACAGAGAAGTTCAGTGTAGGCATAGGGGACCAGATTGGGTGACGAGACGTCAAGCATTGGACAGGGTGGGCGAAGATCTCCGCGTATATTGGCAGGTCCAGTCGAGCGTAGATGTGGGAAATGAACTTAAATGATGCCGCATCCCGACGAATATCTGGCGGGGCGATGTTGCTAAGAACTGGCAGCCATGGAACCGGGGTGGAACGGATGGTTCCAGAAATGATCCTCATGGAGGAATATAATTTGGAATCGACCAAATGGACATGGGGGCTACGGAACCATCCTGGGGCACAGTATTCTGCAGTGGAATAGCATAATGCCAGAGATGATGATCGCAGTGTGGAAGCGCTCGTGCCCCATGAGGAGCTGGCCAGTCTTGCAATGATGTGATTCCTCACACCGACCTTTGCTGCAGTTTTTATGAGATGTTTGTGAAATGACAGGGTGCGATCGAGAGTAACGCCAAGATAGACTGGCTGGGCTTCGTGCCGGATTCTCGTATTGCCAAGCTGCACATTAAGCTCCCGCGAGGCCGAGGCATGGTGTAGGTGGAAAACAGATGATACCGTTTTTGGCAGTGCTAGGGATTAGTCGCCATTTTTTACAGTCATCAGATATCAGAGACATGTCTTTCGTGAGTGTTTGCTCGAGGATGTCGAACTTGGATGCCTGAGTTGCACAGCAGATGTCATCGGCGTAGATGAACTTCCTTGAAGAAGTTTCTGGGAGGTCACTGATGTAAATATTACAGAGAGCAGTAAAACACACCAGCAAGAATAAAAGAAGTTGGGCTGGGTGTTAAGTGCACATGTTGCAATGTGCAAGGACCCAGGTTCAAGCCTCCGGTCCCCACCTGCATGGGGAAAGTTTCATCAGTGATGAAATAGTGTAGCAGGTGTCACTGTGTCTCTCTCCCTCTCTATAACCCATTTCCCTCTCCATTTCTTACTATCTCTATCCAATAAATGAAGGTAATTAAAAAAGAAGAAGAGAAAAGAGGTCTGGCCTCAACCATATCAACCCCTAATAAAAATTTCTCCCACATTTTTATTTCAGAGGTGGTGGTCTTTCTTACACATGTTCAGTTCTACTACTCTTCTTTTTCATTCCCATAGAAAGAGTTAGAGAGAGGGGTGGCTGAATTGTGGTTGAGCATACATGTTATGATGTGCCAGGACCTAGGTTCAAGCCCCAGGTCCCCACCTGCAGAGGCAAAGCTCTGAGAGTGATGAGGTATCATCTCTTTCCCTCTCAATTTCTGGCTGTATTTATCCAATAAATAAAGATGATAAAAAAACTGAAAAGAAAGAGTTAAGGAGAAAGACAGAGATGCAGGGACACTACAGTACCAGAATTGCCCCCAGGGCTGTGACACTGCCCTTTGGTGACAGGACTCAGAGCTGAGCAGTCACCGTGCAAGGTTCATGCCCTAGCCCTGCGGTCTGTCTCTTCAGCCTCCAAACCCAAATGTCACAGCAGGAGTAGAGTTCTGTGTTTCAGTGGCTTCTGCCATATGCGTTTTTTTGTGTTTGTTACTGCGATTTTGTGATTCCTAGTGGACTTTTTTTTTCTTTTTCATTTTAATCACATATACAAACAGAAAGGGGAAGAGAGACTGAATAACATGACAGCATCGCTCAAGTGCCTGTGAATCTCCCCCTTGAGTACTGTGTTCCCATGTGCTGTTGGGGCTCAGGTGTAGTCCCAGCACATGTCAGAGTCTGTGCCCTGGCAGCTGAGCAGAGCTGTCCACGAGCACCGCCATGTGCATCTTTGCTGCACTGCTTTGTGATGTTCTATGTATAGCCGTACCAAGATATTTTAGATGGTTTCTCTTTAAAAAAAATTGTGTTGGGGCCGGGTGGTGGCACACCTGGTTGATCACACATGTTACAATGCACAAGGACCCAGGTTCAAGCCCCTGGTCCCCACCTGCAGGGGGAAAGCTTTGCAAGTGGTGACGCAGGGTGCAGGGGTCTCTCTGTCTCTCTCCCTCTCTATCTCCCTCTACCCTCTTGATTTCTGACTGTCTGTATCCAATAAATAAAGATAATAAAAAAAATTTAATTGTGTTTTCTTGGGGTTGGGAGGTGGTGCATGATGGTGGTGCACCTGGTTGAACACACATGTTACAGAGTGCAAGGTCCCAGGTTCAAGCCCCTGGCCCCCACTTGCAGGGGGAAAGCTTCACAAGTAGTGCAGCAGGGCTGCAGGTGTCTCTCTCTCTCTCTCCCCATCTCTGTCTCTCCATTCCTCTTGATTTCTGGTTGTCTCTATCCAATAAACAAATAAATAAAGATAATAAAATTTTCTTTAAAAATTTTTCTCTTAGGATGCTAGATGCCACAGAACCTTGTTGGTGTGTGTGATATTGAAAAATACCTTGTGATATCATGATCTTGCAAGCCAGTATTGAATCACATACGATATTTTACTAGAAAACGAAAGAAACAAAAGAAGGAAGAAGAAAAAGAAAGAAAGAAAGAAAGAGAGAGAGAGAGAGAAAGAAAGAAAGAGAGAGAGAGAGAGAGAGGAGACGGAAGGAAGATGCTATACATTAAGATTTGTCTCCTTGGTTTACTCTCGGCCACTCTTGTAGCTAAATTGTTCTTTCTATGCTACAATTAAAATAAATTCACTTTAAAAACCATCAAGTATGCCTTTCTTTGTGTTTGATCCATAAAATACTGTATTCACAAACTTCTTATGTTCTTCCTTCCTTCTTTGATTTTTTTTTTCTTTCTCTTTTTACTATATAAGGACAGTGAGGCAGAGAAAGAGAAGAAACCACAGCACCAAAGCTGCTTTCCGTGTTGTGGGAATCAGGTTCTAACCTGGGTCACACAGATGGCAAAGCGGTGCGCTGGCTAGCCGGGCTACGCATGCCGTCATTACTCACTCCAATGACTCACCCTTTATGAGGAGTTATTCTGGGTTTCGGCCCCCAGTTCCCACCCCACTTACAGGGGGAAAGCGTCACAAACTGTGGAGCAATCATGCAGGGGTCTCTCTCTCTCTACTCCTTCACTCTCACTTCTCTGTCACTATTATAAAAAGGGGGGGAAAAGAAAAAAATAACGTAAACTAGTAATAATGACAATAATTTGTATTTGAGGGGTTAATGATTTATAGTCAATAGTTGTTGGGAGTGACTGAGCAAGTTGTGGTCTATATACACAATGGAATACTATTCCGCTATTAAAAACGGTGATTTCACCATTTTCAGCCCATCTTGGATGGAGCTTGGAGAAATCATGTTAAGTGAAATAAGTCAGAGGCAGAAAAATGAATATGGGATGATCTCATTTACAGGCAGAAGTTGAAAAATAAGATCAGAAGAGAAAACGCTAAGATGAAACTGGACTGGAGTTGGTGTATTGCACCAAAGTAAAAGACTCTGGGGTGAGTTGGGAGGAGAGGACAGGTGCTGGAACAGGATGACAGAGGACCTAGTAGGGGTTGTATTGTTATGTGGAAAACTGGGAAATGTTATGCATGTACAAACCATTGTATTTACTGTGGGGTGTAAAACATCAATCCCCCCAATAAAGGGGGAAAAGTTGGTAAATAAAAACATGTTTTGTGTAAAATCTCTAATAGGTACAAAATAGAACAAGTGCAGAATGAAGTTTAACTTACAGAGAGATTCAACTACTGAACTTTCTGAGCGTATGAAAGGGGAGAAGTTGACATCTCCTTTAGAGATATATCTGGCAAATAGCACTGTGTAATCATTCGTGAAATGTCCACCACCTTGAGGTCAGTTAAGACATCCATTGCAGGGGCCGGGTGGTGTCGCACCTGGTGAAGCTCACATAGTGCTAAGCGCAAGGATCCAGGTTCAAGGTCCCACTTCCCACCTGCGAGGGGGAACCACTTCATAAGTGGTGGAGCAGCAGTTCTGCAGAGGTCTCTCTTTCTCCCTCTTCTGTCTCCCCCCTCTGTCTTAATTTCTTTCTGTCCTATCAAATGAAAAGAAAAAAAAAACATATATCCATTGCCTCATATAATTACTCCCTCCTCTCTCTTTTATCACAAGGACATCCAAGACCTATTCTCTTAAGAAATTCAGGTGAGCAGGACAATGTTAGCTACAAGCACCTTGCTGAACAGAAGAATCCTAGAAGTCATTCACCTCATGCCCAGTAGTTTGCTCCCACTGACCGCCCCCACATGTCCTCCAATCCCTGATAATTATTGCTCTGATAGGCTTCTATTGAGTTAAATATACATTTTTCAGACCCCACATACTAAGTGAGATTATTTTTCTCTGTCTGTCTTATTTCATTGAGCACAGTGTCCTCAACTTCCATCTATGTTGTCACAAGTGGCAGACTGTCCTTAGTGGATAAATCATAGTCTGTTTTATTGTTCAAAGTCTATTTTCTTTATCCTTTCATTCTCTAGTGGACATTTTGATAGTCTCCATGTTTGGCTATTACAAGTAAGACTGAGATGAGCAAGGAGTACAGATCTGTTCCAGACAGCAGTTTCTTTTCTTTTGCATGTATACGTAACTATGGAATTTAGATCAACTTACAGCAGATCACAACTTAGCAATTCCTTATTCTTAACTTCCTGGATTAATCTGTAGCAAGCCCATATGTCATATAATGTGAACACATCTATGAACGGTCTACTATTTACCTCATAGAAGGAAAAGCACTGCTTTTTGTGATCACGATGGCAGTCTTGAACCAAAGTCATGGACGTGGCAAAGTTGTGCACTCTGCAACTGGACTCCTGCACCAGTTGTATGACCCGCTTGTTATATTTTTATTCTGCCTGTCACTTCTTCCCCAGAACAAGAATATAATTGCTGGTTATAACATCCCTTGTTAAATCATTTTTGTCTGGGAGCTGCAATTTCACTCTTCAGGTTACTTTTTCATTCAAATAGAGAGACAGAGAGATTGAGAGACTGAGAGATGCCACTGCACTGGGGTTTCCTTCAGCCAACAACACAGCTTCTCCCCTGTGGTCCTGGAGCTGAAGCCTGACTGCACACACAGCGACATACTTGCTCTACTCAGTGAGATGCCTCTCCAGTCCACTACCAGTTAAAAAAAAAATTTTGATCTAATCTGCAACTATCACTCACTTTTTTGTGTTATTTTTAAGTTATATTTAATTTTCCTTGTGTTACTATGGGTTTACAAGGTTGTTTTCAGTGAGGCTTTTTGCCTCTTTGCAAGCTTGATATCACCATGTTGCATCCACCACCAACAGGTGGCCATGTCAGCCTCCCTCTCCCATCTCAGTCCCGTGAGTCCCCTTCCTTCCATCCAGCCTCTACTGCCAGATCCTTTGGTAACAGGGTCCTGCTTCAGAGAAACAGAACATTATTTGTATATCCTATCTCTCTAGTCAGAATTAGGGATCTAGAACAGGCTGAGAATTAGAGTTAAAATAATGGGGTTGTTACTGTGAAAACAGAGAAAACAATTCAAGTGAAACGCAATGGAGTCTCTAAAATGAACGACAGTGGTAAGATACCAAGTTAGGTGAGAGAATATTATGTTCTCACATGGAAGATTTCTTACTGTTTCATTGCGTGGCTTTTTAAAATATTTATTTGTTTATTCCCTTTTGTTGCCCTTGTTTTATTGTTGTTATAGTTATTGTTGTTGTTGGATAGGACAGAGAGAAATGGAGAGAGGAGGGGAAGACAGAGAGGGGGAGAGAAAGACAGACACCTGCAGAGCTGCTGCACCGCCTATGAAGCGACTCCCCTGCAGGTGGGGAACCGGGGGCTCGAACTGGGATCCTTATGCTTTGCACCACATGCATTTAACCCACTGCGCTATACCGCCCAATTCCCGATTCACATGTTTTATAGCACCCAAGGTGCAGGCCTCTCTTGAGATGCAAGGAACTCTCTTAAGATGCTTTTGTGTTTTGTTCTGATAATATATGTTGCCAGTGAAAATAATAACAGTCTTGTGAGATAATTACGTCAAAGAAAAGTATTTTCATTGGCTCAGTGAAACCCAGATTCTGAGAGTTTTAGTTAAATACCCAAAACTCAGCTGAGTTAAAGAAGTGTCCATGGCAGGGGCAGGGTGGTGGTATACCTGGCTGAGCGCACACGTTACAGTGCACCAGGACAAGATGTATATATACATTATTAAAACCGAACAGAATCCATCCACCAAATATGTAAGTCCAGATGAAAAGTATAAGCCTATTATGCCAAATACGGAATAAAATAAAGTACAGGATTTGCATTCCTTAAGTGAGAACATATAAAAATAGATCTTTGATGGTTATGATGGATTAGGTGGTGAATTCAGATACATATCTGGTGGGATCTTGGAAGTAGAAGAGATAATTTAATTCTTTTTTTTTAAGAAGTTTTTTTTTAACTTTTTTAAAATATTGATTTTTTCCCTTTTTGTTGCCCTTTTGTATTGTTGTAGTTATTATTGTTGTTGTTACTTATGTCCTGGTTGTTGGATAGGACAGAGAGAAATGGAGAGAGGAGGAGAAGACAGAGAGGGGGAGAGAAAGACAGACACCTGCAGACCTGCTTCACCGCCTGTGAAGCGACTCCCCTGCAAGTGGGGAGCCGGGGGCTGGAACCCAGATCCTTAAGCCGGTCCTTGCACTTTGTGCCACTGGCGCTTAACCCGCTGCGCTATGGCCAGACTCCCGGAGATAAGGAAATTCTAACTGAGGTGGCTGGAGAAAGATTCTGTAAGTCAGTTTATGTTCTGGGGGACAAAGTTCAAGGAAGGCTTAGATAGCATTTAGAATAATGTTCCAGATATTTTTAATGAATCTGCTTCAGAGAAAACTGAATTATGGGCATGGGCTCCGTGGTAGAGTGCAAGCATTTAAAATATGAGGGTCTGGGTTTGATCCCCAGTGCCACATATAGATTTGGAAGACAAAAATAAATGGGAATTCAAAGCTTTCTGGTACTTTTTTCAGCCATGACATCATCTCCCCAGACAATAACTTGGATCCACGTGCATATCAAATGTCAGGCTTGGGAAAAAAATGGGGGGGAGCCCAGTTTTGGCACAGCGGGTTAAGCTCACGTGGTGCGAAGTGGAAGGACCAGCCGGCATAAGGATCACGGTTCCAGCCCCGGACTCCCCACCTGCAGGGGGGTCACTTCACAGGCGGTGAAGCAGGTCTGCAGGTGTCTGTCTTTCTCTCCCCCTCTGTCTTCCCCTCCTCTCTCCATTTCTCTCTGTCTTATCCAACAACACCTACAACAATAAAACAATAAGGACAACAAAAAGGGAATAAATAAATAAATAAATAAATATTTTTAAAAAGATTAACTTAAAAAATTACATGTCAGAGGGTATCGGGCGGTAGCACAGTAGGTTAAGCGCATGAAACACAAGGACCGGCATAAGGATCCCGGTTCAAGCCTCTGGCTCCCCACCTGCAGGGGAGTCGCTTCACAGGCGGTGAAGCAGGTCTGCAGGTGTCTGTCTTTCTCTCCCCTCTCTGTCTTCCCCTCCTCTCTCCATTTCTCTCTGTTCTATCCAACCACAATGGCAGCAGTAATAGCAATAATAACAACGACAATAAAGAACAAGGGCAACAAAATGGAAAAAGAATATTATGGTCAGGGGCCCTTTGGAATATAGCTAAAATAGGAATACTAACTATCTACAAAAGGGAAACCTGGGGCCAGGTGGTGGCGCACCTGGTTGAGCACACGCATTACAGTGCGCAAGGACCGGGGTTTGAATCCCCAGTACCCACCTGTAGGGGGAAGCTTCACAAGTGGTGAAGCAGTGCTGCAGGGGTCTTTCCGTCTCTCTTCCTCTCTAACCCCCTTCAGCTTGATTTCTGGTTGTCGTTATCCAATAAATAAAGATAATAAAAAATTAAAATAAACGGACATCCCCAACTCTTCATCTGCACTTTTCCAGCCTTTAGTAAACAATTTTTGGCTTTATATGTTAACTCTTTTTTCAGCCACCAGGTTTCATATGCTAGCATGATGCCAACCAGACTTCCCTGGGCAGATGACCCCACCAATGTGTCCTGGAGCCCCACCTCCCCAGAGCCCTTCCCCACTAGGGAAAGAGAGAGACAGGCTGGGAGTGTGGGTCCACCTGCCAACACCCATGTTCAGCGGGGAAGCAATTACAGAAGCCAAACCTTCCACCTTCTGCCTCCCACAATGACCCTGGGTCCATGCTCCCAGAGGGATAAAGAATAGGAAAGCTAACAGGGGAGGGGATGGGATATGGAGTTCTGGAGGTAGGAATTGTGTGGAGCTCTTCCATTCTTATCCTGTGGTTTTTGTCAGTGTTTCTTTTTATAAATAAAAATTAAAAACAAAAAAGAACACTGACTACACCAGTAAAAACCATGGTAGAGTGGTGCTCTAATCTTGTCTTTGCTCCCCTTTACTTTTACACAAAAAAAGTTGTAAGTAAATGCACCATGATTATTAGAATAAAATGGATGTCAATATATGATCTTATCAGAAAATTAATCTAAAATAATGTTTAACAAAAAAATAAAATGGATTTTAATCTAAAGCTTTGAGTTGGAAATATTTTCTTGAGGGGCTAAGCAGTAGCCCACCTGGTTAAGCATACATAGTAGTAAGCACAAGGATCCCTGAACAGATCTGGGTTTGAGCCCCAACACCCCACTAGCAGTGGGGAATATTCACCAGTGGTAAAGCAGGTCTGCAGCTGTGTTTCTCTCTCCCTCTCTATGTCCCCCTCTCCTCTCAGTTTCTATCTGTCCTATCTGAAAAAAATGGAAAAATTAGCCACCAGAAGCAGTGGATTCAAAGTGCAGGCACCAAACAATGGCAATAACCCTGGAGGCAAAAACAAAAGGAAGGAAGGAAGGAAGGAAGGAAGGAAGGAAGGAAGGAAGGAAGGAAGGAAGGCAAAGGAAGGGAAAGGAAAGGAAAGGAAAAAAGAGAAATATCTTGTTGCTCTTATTGGGGTGTAGAAAGGTTACTTCTCTAGTTTGAATCTCAGAAAATCTTATCTAATTTTGGAAATTTGTTATATTCAAATTTGAATTAAAGTTAAGTTCTTTCTTTTTTTTCTAGAGCACTGCTTATCTCTGGCTTATGATGATGCAGGGGATTGAACCTGGGACTTTGGGAGGCTCAGGAATGAGAGTCTCTTTGCAGAACCATTATGCTATCTACCCCAGCCTACAAAACATATATTTAAGAGCTGTGAAAAAAGTCAAACATAGTTAATTGCCCACTAAACAATTTATACATCAAATATTCAGTGAAGGTATTCTGTGTGCGAGGTACTATTCCAGCTTCTGTGGGAATGTGACTAAAAAACAAGTCAGTGAAGATATCAAATGTCAGTGTTCTAGGTTCAGTGGAGAAGATTACAGCTGTGC
This sequence comes from Erinaceus europaeus, assembly GCF_950295315.1. Classification (NCBI taxonomy): domain Eukaryota; kingdom Metazoa; phylum Chordata; class Mammalia; order Eulipotyphla; family Erinaceidae; genus Erinaceus; species Erinaceus europaeus. The sequence continues at coordinate 98,032,859 of NC_080175.1, forward strand.
TTTACGGGTGCAGGAGAGGCTCGGAGAAATTGGCATTTGTTTCTATCTAAGTAGATCAGGCAAAACCTGGGTACAGACATGTGAGTGGCAGCAACTCCTTGCAGGGTGCAAGTCAGAAAGGCACCAGGGGTGAGAGTCCCAGGCAGCAGAAGCAGCAAAAGCCAGATTCCTGGGGTTGCAGTATGCGTGGCATTTTCCAGGAACAGTAATAACTCCGTGTGACTGCAGAGAGCCAGGGAGAAGGCAGAGGGAAATGGCTGCCCACCACTGCGAAGACTGGGTTTATGACAGATGCTGCCAACCTCTGAAAGCCCAGAGAGACGGGCACTTGGTTACGTCTTTAACTTCTTTCGACAGGCCTTATAAAGGTACACTTTCTCTTTGAGCATTTATTTCAAGCTCCAGTAGTACCACATCAGAGCTGAGCGCTGGTAAAAATACATACATACAGACAGACAGACAGACAAGGAAAGAAGAGAGAAGAATTAAAGAGAAGGAAGAAAAGAAGAGGGAAGAATGAAAGAGAAGGAAGAAAATAATGAGGAAGAATGAAAGAAAAGATAGAAAAAAGAGAAGACAAGAAAGAATAGAATAAAGAATAAAGATAGGAAAGGAGAAAGAGAGGCAGGGAGGGAGGGATTTGTTCATTGTTGACTCTTGTGCCCATAATCATGCTAAGTAATTAAACAGAGTGCTCTGATTTTCTTTTCCTCATAAAATAAATGGAAATAAACATAAGCACTAATGACATTGATATATAATTGACATAATATTGTGTATATCTAAGGGCTAATGCAATATTTCTACTATACCTATCACCTTAATATCCCATAATTATCATTTCTTCTTTTATTTACTGGATAGAGACAGAGGTAGAGAAGGAGATATATACAGAGACACCTGCAGCCCTGCATTACCACTGGTGAAGCTTTCTCCCTGTAGCTGGGGACCAGGAACTTGAACCTGGGTCCTTGTGCACTGCAATGTGCGTGTTTAGCCAGGCGCGCCACCACCTGGCCCCTTGTAATTATCATTTCTTTTTCATGGTAAGAGCACTTAAAATCTAGTTTATTGGCTACTTGGAAGTATACTGTGTTTTCATTACAGACCTAACATCACAAGGAGCTACGATAATCACCCTACTTTTTTGAAAGGAGTCCAGATAATAGAAATCACACTATTTGGCTCAGATCAAAAGTGCTGGTACCTTTCTAAGGCAAGGGTGTGACTCTGCTCGTGTCAGAGCTCAATCTTTATCTGTGATGCATTCTGCCTCTTGTTTTGATCCTGTAAGCTATCACTTGGATCAGTGGAGGAGAGGGTGATACTCTGTTTTTAGATGTTTCCTATTTGTCAGCATTGGTCATTCATAGTCTGATGAAATCAAATTGTGTTTCCTCTCTTCTATACTTTTCTTATGTTTCCTATTCTTCTAGTCCGTATCAATAAAATAAACAATACCAAATCTTGCCCCAAGTGAGAAAATAATTCAAACTCTTCCATTTTCTTATTGTAACTCAGTAACTTCGATTTCATCAGAAGTATCTCTCTGCCAAAGATTATTGTCTTCATGACCATAGAATTCCAGTGTTGTAACAAGAAGTGTCGTATTAGATCATTTTAGTTTTACAATAGTTGCTCAAATTGTGATCTAATAGATCTGTCTTTGTCGTCTGGAGTAACAACATAGAATTTTTGTCTAATGAAAACACGACGAAATCCTTACTTAAAAGTTACTTCTTCTTTGGCCACTTATTTACATACTGTTCTTGGATTTGTTCGGAATTTGTTGATATGCTCTACCTGTGCTCCCCACAGCTATTCTTATGTGAGAGTGGTTTCTGCATAGAATAGTTTTGTCTATGTGTACTGTTATTTTGTTATTATGTTTAATTAAGATCTCATATTATCCAGCAAGGGAGAGTTGTTTAAATCTGAGAATATTCACATCATGTAGTAGAGAGGTTCCTCTTCCCTTATTCTTGCATACGTGCATGTCTTTCCATCCATCCAAAAAACAGGAGCTTTGATTAATAATTGGATGTAGGCTTTGTTCTGATCTAGGTGTCCATATGCATATTCCACCTAGCCGTCAAGCGACAAAAGGCCAATAAATTCCTGCTGAGTGAGTTACTTGTTAAATTTAGTGCATTACATTCAGGGTAATGAATAAAAGCAGTGGGCCGTTACCTTCTGTCTGGCTGGGGAAGACTACAGCAGCCAGACTCCCCGGAGGCCTTGCGCCAGCTTGAAATGGTGACAGGCAGAATCAAGGGAGTCCCCAGGCATCACAGTTCAGTTTGTCTCCCTGCATTTCCCCTTCTGTAGGGACTCCGGAGGCTGCAGGGAGGTGAGGTAATGTTTGCTATTCATTCACCATAATTTCATAAAATGCTGCCTTCTCCAGTTTCAGTAGCAGACAAATGCAGTTGAGATAGTTATGGATTTACATCTAGCAATGAGATGGACTACCACTGAGCGTAAACTAGTGGCTAGATCTCTACGCAGTTCCCTTTTTCTGTCAATATATGTCCACTGTGTATTTATTTGTATGTTAAAATATACATCTATAGTGTTCTAGGACTAAATAACCAATGAAGCAAGAACCAGAGATATGAATATCCTCATATTCTAATTCATCTATTAAACATATAAAAGATGCTATAAAAAAGACTATCAAATACTTAAGCTGACAGGCTTTCCTTAATAAACACAGTTTTCATATGTCAAAGGGTTTTTTTTTAAGATAGATTATCATAAAAATACGGTATCTACTGTAAATGTAGGAATGCAAAAATGTTACTGCAACCTTGATTTGATTTTGTTCTTTCCTCTTGATAACTCAGTCGCTCTTCTTTTCTTTTTTTTTTCTTTTCCTTTTGTTTATAAAAAGGAAACATTGACAAAACCATAGGATAAGAGGGGTACAACTTTGCACAATTCCCACCACCAGAACTCCGTATCCCATCCCCTCCCCTGATAGCTTTCCTATTCTTTATCCCTCTGGGAGTATGGACCCAGGGTCACTGTGGGATGCAGAAGGTGGAAGGTCTGGCTTCTGTCATTGCGTCCCCGCTGAACATGGGAGTTGACAGGTGGATCCATACTCCCAGCCTGTCTCTCTCTTTCCCTAGTGGGGTGGAGCTCTGGGGAAGCAGGGCTCCAGGACACACTGGTGGGGTCGTCTGTCCAGGGAAGTCTGGTTGCATCCTGCTGGCATCTGGAACCTGGTGACTGAAAAGAGAGTTAACATACAAAGCCAAACAAATTGTTGACCAATCATGGACCTAAAGGCTGGAGTAGTGCAGATGAAGAGTTGGGGAGTCCTCCATTTTGTAGATAGCTAGTAGGCATATTTTAGGTAAATTCCAAAAGGCCTGTGGCTTTACTAGTTTTTTGCTTTCTTTTGTTTTGCTTTTATCCTTTTTCTTTTTGCCCCTGAGCCTGAAATCTGATATGCCCGTGGATACTAATTATTGTCTGGGGAGATGATGTCATGGCTGGCAAAAGGACCAGAAAGCTGGGTCAGGGAAGAGAGTAGCTCCCAAATATGGGAAAGGGGTATAAATATTTTTGACTGTAAACCCCATTGATTAGATGTGATCTGGGGCCCATATTCAGCTTAGGAGCCTGTGTGTCCTCTGCATCCCTGTAGATCTGAGCTCATATTCTGTGGTCATGAGTAGGAACGTTCCAAGCTGCCCCAGTATCAGGACCCATCTTCCTCAGGTGGAGCATAGAGTATGTTGTCCAGCCTCCCTTCAGAGGATGGAACATTCTCTACCATTATTGATCCAAGTTGAGGGCAAGGTCATATGGGGGCCCACAAAGGGATCTATTGTGTTGTTCCTGATAGAAATGACCAGTAACAATGGAGAGAGGGATTTATTTGAGGTCTAGGCCCATCAAGTCTGTTTGGGAATTTCAGGACTCCCCGAATACAACCCCAGCTGATGAGGTGGCCTGACAGTGACTAAAAAGTCATCATTAAAGTCTGCCAGTCTCTTGCCCTTATTCAGCTTTTGCAGTCCTTGCTTTGATGAGGTTAGCTTTGGAGTGAATGAGAGAACTGTAATAGGAAGTAGGTGAGGAGGGTATCTAAGTCTACATGGACACTATTTCATTATGAACTTGATACTGACTCACTACAGACTATTGTGTATTTTTGCTTTCAGGTATATATTTTGCCCTAATTTATGGATACGTGTGAACATATTCTCTATCTTATGGGACCTGGTCTAGATCTAGGTTTTGGGACTTTGTTTGCAAATGAACTTCCTGGAATGGAATTAGAGAATACCATGAAAGGAAAGGTCTCACCTGAGTAATGAGGGTGAAGGGTTGACATTCCACGCCTGAAATCTCTGGACACAGTCTGAAGTGAAGCATGCTGAGGTGGTACTTGTTGCACTGATTAGGTTGGGATCGGCGGATGCAATATCATTTGGTATGACTTGAGAGAAGCATGCAGGAAAGTGAGCCCCACCCCAGAGGTTCCAGGACTGGGGGAAATACAGGCTCTATAGAGGAAGCCGGAGTTTCCTGCTGTCTTAGGGTTTAAGAAGGCAATAGATAGTTATTTCAGTAATCACATTGTTTGGTAATTGGGTTAACTTTGAAAAATCCCTTTGTTAGGATTTGCCGTATCATACACAACATCACCATATTTTATGTCCTTTGACATTATTTGTATATAGCTATGCAACCAGTTGCTTCTGTTCTCACTGGACTAAGCTTTTAAGAGGGTCAACATATCAAAGACTCAACTATGTATTAAAAAGACTCAGTCTGGGAGTCGGGCGGCAGTGCAGCGGGTTAAGTGCGCGTGGCACAAAATGCAAGGGCTGGCTAAGGATCCTGGTTTGAGCCCCCGGCTCCCCACCTGCAGGGGGTCACTTCACAGGCAGTGAAGCAGGTCTGCAGGTGTCTGTCTTTCTCTCCCTCTCTCTCTCTTCCTCTCCTCTCTCCAATTCTCTCTGTCCTATTTAACAATGATGGCATCAATAACAACAACAATAACTACAACAACAATGAAAAACAACAAGGGCAACAAAAGGGAAAATAAATGAATAAATATTTTAAAAATGACAATCTGTGCTTTAAAAAGTTTGAGACATTTGATCCATGTTTTTCCCCTCTCATATTACTTAAATAGTGATTTATATGACTACAAATTAATAGGAGTGTACATAAACACCATTCCCACCACCAAAAGACTGTGTCCCATCCCCCTCCCCCTCCCACCTCATGAAGCTGAACATCCACCCTCCCCTCAACCCAGGGTTTTTACTTTGGTGCCCTACTCCAAATTTAGTAAGATCCTGCTTTGAGTTTCCCTTTCAGTTATTCTTTCTCAACTTGTGTTTATGATTGGGATCATCCTATACTCATCTTTATCTTTCTGACTTAGCTCACTTAACATAATTCCTTCTAGCTCCATCCAAGATGGGGCAGAGAAGGTGGATTCACTGTTCTTGATAGCTGCATAGTATTCCATTGTGCATATATACCACAGCTTTCTCAGCCACTCATCTGTTGTTGGGCACCTGGGTTGCTTCCAGGTTTTAGTTATTACTAATTGTGCTGCTATGAACATAGGAGGTGTATAAATATCTTTTTGGTTGGGTGTTATGGAGTCCTTCGGGTAGATCCCCAAGAGAGGAATTACTGGGTCATATGGAAGGTCCATGTCTAGCCTTGTGAGAGTTTTCCAGACTGTTCTCCACAGAGGCTGGACCAATTTACATTCCCACCAGCAGTGCAGAAGGGTTCCTCTGTCCCCACAACCTCTCCAGTATTTGTTGCTGCTGTCCTTTTTGATGTATGCCATTCTCACAGGAGTGAGGTGGTATCTCAATGTTGTCTTTATTTGCATTTCTCTGACAATCAGCTACTTGCAGCAAATTTTCATTATGTTTGTTAGCCTTTTGGATCTCCTCTGGAGTGAATGTTCTGTTCATATCCTCTGCCCATTTTTGGATGGGGTCATTTGCTTTTTTGTTGCTAAGTTTGCTGAGCTCTTTGTAGATTTTGGTGATTAGTCTTTTGTCGGATGTCTGGCATGTGAAGATCTTCTCCCATTCTGTGAGGGGTCTCCTTTTTTGTGTGATAGTTTCTTTGGCTGTACAGAAGATTTTCAATTTGATGTAGTCCCATTGGTTTGTTTCTGTTTTAGTCTTCCTTGCAATTGGGTTTGTTTCATCAAAGATGCCCTTGAGGTTTAGGTGGGAAAGTGTTCCACCAATGTTTTCTTTTTCCTCTAAGTATTTGATAGTTTCTGGTCTGACATCCAGGTCCTTGATCCATTTGGAGTTGATTCTTGTTTCTGGTGAGATCAGGTGGTTCAGTTTAATTCCTCTGCATGTTTCAACCCTGTCTTCCCAGTACCATTTATTGAAGAGAGCCTCCTTCCTCCATTTAATACTTTGGGCCCCCTTATCAAAGATTAGATGTCCATAGGTGTGAGGGTTTAGTTCTGGGCTTTCAGTTCTGTTCCACTTCAAGAAATAATTGTAACATCCTAACATCTATGCCAAAGCAAGCCTACACTCTTAGTCCTTTGAATAATTGTGAATGTAACTATCCATCTAGCAATGACTAGATTATTTTTTAAAAAATAGAGGAAAAAATAATCTGCTAGAAGTGATCACAAATCCTATTTTTGAATGGCTCCGATAATTTAGTCTAGACTCTCCTTTGCTACCAGGATAGAGCAGCTGGTTATAACTACATGGTGTATCTCATTAGAGGGATATTAGTTATCTAAGTGATATCATTAGAGTAACATTATCTCAATGAGGTAAGTAAATCATATGTGAAATGTAACACTGATGTCTGAAATAATTTTTTGAAAGCAAATGTAAAAATTTAATGACCATCTAAGTGCATGTTGAAATTGTAGTCATGAATCCAAGAAAATAAAAAACACAGAAAATATATGATAGAGTGATAGGTATCAGATTTAAATCTGTTGGAGATAAAAATGAACTTTCTGATAGATGATCTTTAAGAACACACTGTTTTTCTAAACAAACAAAAAGAGTAGAGGAAGTCTCTGTTGTTGTTTGTCCTATTGCCTCTCTAGGTCTCTGACATTCTAACAAGGAAGAGAATCCTATCCTCACTGTGCAAAATGTAGCAGATTCAGAGTCACTGCAAAGCACATTTAACTCACATTACCTTCTTGATATTTTTTCTGTAACATGGGATGTCAAGTATCCCGTATTCTCCTCAGGCATTTTTTCAAACTAGTTATCTTGAGGCATCCATATTATTTTACAACAAAAGTTATTCATTTTTGTTTTTGATAGAAATGGAGAAATGGAGTGGGAAGAGGGAGACAGAGAAAAAGAGAGAGACACCTACATTACTGCTTCACTGATAATGAAATTTCCTCCATGCAGGTGAGGACTGGGGGCTTGAACCTGGATTTTTGCACATTGTAATATGTGCATTCTACTGGGTGTGACACTGCCCAGGGACCTGAGAGGTTTCTTAGTAAAATAGCAAAGGTTATGTGCTGACTAATGCATTGGGAATATTCATAACAACAAACTTATAAACAACAGCACATACAATATCATGAAAAGGTATTACCAGCACCACAATTTGCCAAGGAGAGAAGAGTGAAGCATAGTGAGAAGTTTCAGTTCTAAGAAGCTCATTGAGCTCACTTCCTCCTGTAGAAAGTATTTCTTTCCTAAGAAGTATGAGTCCAGTAACTACTGATTGATTAAAGCCAACATTTTAATACAATAGGGTGAATATAGTTAATGATACTGCAACAATACCTAAACTTTTAAAAATATTTATCCCCTTTTTGTTGTCCTTGTTATTGTATTGTTGTAGTTATTATTGATGTTGTTGTTGTTGGATAGAACAGAGAGAAATGGAGAGAGGAGGGGAAGACAGAAAGGGAAAGATAAACACCTGCAGACCTGCTTCATCATCTGTGAAGCGACTCCCCTGCAGGTGGGGAGCCTGGGGCTCGAACCAGGATCCTTATGCTGGTCCTTGTGCTTTGTGCCATGTGCGCGTAACCTGCTGCGCTACTGCCCGACTCCCTGATACCTAAACTTCTAAGAGAGTTGATCCTGTGTGTTCTCAAAATAAACCCACTGTATCAGTAATAAGGACGTGAGATGATGGAGAAGTTAGTGACCCTGACTGTGGTTATCATTTCAGGAAGTAGACATGGGTCAAATGATCACATTGTGTACTTTAACTGTGATTTTTTTCTGCTAATGCTATTTTGAGAATTAAACCTACACAATTCTGGTGGAATCTCCCCATCTCCTACCCAACTAGTGGGTAAGAGACAGAGAGAGGGAGAAACCACAGCACTGCTACACTGTGAAGTTACCCATTAGAAGCTGACCAGTGCTCTGGTATCTCTCACTCACAAAAATACATAATTATGGGGAGTCCAGCAATGGCACAGTGGGTTAAGCACACGTGGCGTGAAGCACAAGGACTAGTGTAAGGATCCCGGTTGGAGCCCCCGGTTCCCCACCTGCATAGGAGTCACTTCATAGGCAGTGAAACAGGTTTGCAGGTGTCTGTCTTTCTCTCCCCCTCTGTCTTCCTCTCCTCTCCATTTTCTCTGTCCTATCCAACAACAACAACATCAATAACAGCAATAATAACTACAACAAGGGCAACAAAAGGGAAAATAAATAAAGATAATTTTTAAAAGATACATAATTATTAAAAAAAAGGAACAAAGTAAAACAAACGAACAAACAAAACCAATCAAATGGTGACTGGTATCAAGCACAGCACAGCTGGTTGACTGCCTTCACTGAAGCATGATGAGTTGTTTTGTCAGTTTATCTAACAGCTGTTGGAAAGATAATCAAATGCCACCTAAAGTTTGGATAAGAGATTTGTTCTTTAACTATTTCCTACCTAAATCCAGCTTTATTATTCTAACATTACTAACTGATGTTCAAAGAGCATTTCAAGGAGAGTATTTCTTCCACTTCATTCAGGGAGCCTTCAGAATTATAGAATCTGGGCTCTATTCTAAATCTAGATGCTTGAAATGCCATAAAGCTGGGGCAGGGGCAGGGGGTGAAGCCCTACATAATGATCATGTCTAAAAACAAGGAAACTGTGGGGCTGGGCTGTGGTGCACCTGGTTAAAAGCATATAGTATGAAACACAAGGACCTACACAAGGAACTGGGTTCAAGACCCCAGGCTTCTCTCTCAATTTCTCTCTGTCCTATCCAACAAAATGGGGAAAAAATGGCCACCAGGAGCAGTGGATTCATAGTGCAGGCACTGAGCCCCAGAGATAACCCTGGAGGCAACAATACTACTACTACTAAAAATAATAATAATAATATTAAGAGTAATAATGAAACTATTATAGAACCTGAGTATTAGGAGTGTAAATTCAAATTTTCTTGTGTAAGACAGCCCAAACTGAATTTATATCACAGTTCTTAATTTTGATAAATTGAACAGTCTGCTTTTCCATGTTGGTTTTAAATGATCTGTATGACTGTTTCTGAGAAACCTTTTTGTTGCATCTACTCTCACCCAAAAAAACAGAACTGGACATTCAATTAATCTGCACATAAAACAGTTATTGTGATAGTAAAAAGCAATTTTGTTAGCATGTTGACATGGTTATTGTCATGCAGAAGAAAGGTCTGCTGCCTTGACCGTTGTGAGCATACAGAGAAGTCCTTTGTGTTGTACTCATAGACATCACCAGACACAGGGTTCAGATCCCATTGGCGTTCAGGTGTTTCTATAGCTCGTGTGATTCTTATGGGTCTCAAACAGAGAGATTTGGTTTTAGCTGATCTGGTTTGCAACTAGACTCTTTTAAGAACTAGGCTCTTTTAAGAACATTCCCATGTAATTACAATGTGCAGCTGAATTTAAGATCATTGTTTACAGTTATCCACAGGAGACTCCAATACAGTGACAATGATAGTAGATGCCACGTTCCACAAGTATAAGCATATGAAGAATAGCAAAATGTCATTCCCACTAGCTAGTGTGGATGTGTGTACATGTGTCTTTGACCATAGTAGAGGTAGGGCTATGAAGATGAAACTCTTCTAGAGTTTTATCAAAACTGTGGTTCTAATCTGTGTATGGCAATGTGAATTTACCAAAGCAGTGCCCATAGTGAGATTTTAAGATTGATCTGGTCAGGTACCTGTCTTTCACATCTTTTACCACATTAGTGCCATACCTGGAGTTATTGACAATGATGCTGAACCAATCCTGCAGAACACAGGAACACAGTGGTGAATGAATATAAAGGCATGTTTATGTAACCAGCACTCCTTAGAAAACTGAAATAAGTATGAAAATCATCAGCACTTCTTCTAGCGTTTGCCCTTCGTCCGTAGCCAGTCAACAGCGTCAGCTTGAAAGCTGTCAGGAGCTGCTTGTTGCTGGCTTTGAAAGTGACTGGGATCCATGTGGATTCAGTTGGCTAGGGAGGATCGTCAGTTTCCCCAATGAATGGGTACTCACGGGATGCACCACAAGAAGGTCGATCCAATGCATCATCAGCACTAAGAAACCTTAAGTGTTTTTCTTTTTCAAAAGATTAAACATGGACAACACAGAGATGGTATTAAGGCACAGATTACATTCACAAAACTTGGGGACTTTGAATGTGGAAGTGGGAAGCAGAAATGGGAAACTAGAAAATAAAAGATGTAACAAGAATTTCATCTTAATTGAGAAGAGCCAACAAAATTTATTCATTTTGGCTTTAAGAATAATAGAATTATAAGGTATAAAAATGTATGTTGGCATTTCATGGGGAATGGTAAAACATTATTAACATGATGTACAATGATTTTTATCATTTAAAAGCCATTAAATGGGGCCTGGTGGTGGTATACCTGGTTGAATGCACATGTTACAATGTGTAAGGACTTGGGTTCAAGCCCCCAGTCCCCACCTGCAGAGGAAAGCTTTGAGAGTGGTGAAGCAGTATTGCAGGTGTCTCTCTCTCTCTCTCTCCCTTTCTATCTCCCCCTTCCCTCTTGATTTCTGGATGTCTCTATCCAATAAAAATAATAAACAAAATAAAAAAATAAATCAGTAAAAAAACAAAAGCCATGAAGTGCAAGGAAAACTTAATAAGAATTCATGCTCATAGATATTTATACCTAAAAGCAGAAACATTTTTCTAGCTTCTATAGTTTATTTACTAAAATAGTTTAGTATTAGACAAAAGTAAATAATTAACAAATTGCAGACATCCCATATGGTCACAATTTAGTTTTATATTTTCTAATTTTTCTAAAAATAATTTTTAAATACTAAAACCAGTAAAAAAAATATATTATGACAGAACACTATTTGCCAAAATATCTATTGGGACAAACTGGAAAATAAATCATATTCTATTTAAAACCCTACTAAAACTTCAGCACTATGTTTCCACATATCTACCTTACCAAAGCTATTGTAATCCTGCAAAAGTAATTTTTCATAGGCTGGGATACCTAGAATTTACCAATTTATAATATTTCAACATTTCTCCAGTTTCTTGGAGACTTATTTTAAATGTAATAATAAAAAGTTTCTGAAATGGTTTAAAAGACATTGGAACACAGGACATGCTAAGGACAGATACAAACAATGAGGGAAGACTAGAAATAGCAACTCAAAACAAGCTGTAAACATTAAAACTCTCAGTTAGAAATCTCCTACATATCAGCCACAATGCCTAAGAGCTTTTCAAATATCACCACTTTGTATCCTACCTATGCCCCTATATCATCAAGAAGCTTAGAAACACTGCCCTATTCATATTGAACACAACTTAGCAATAAAAAGGCACCAATTACTAATGCATATGCAATAGTGTAGATGAATGGCAAAACATTATGCTAATTAAAAGAACAGTGTATATGCTATATGCTTCTATTTATAGGAGTTTCAGGAAGGGAGTGACTGGGAAAGGACACCTATGTCCATGCTTCATGCCCATATGAATAACAAACTCGATTTGTACATCAATTTTCTTATTGGTGAAGAACAAAACTAATTCCAGTTTTTACCCTCATGAATAAAAGGGCTATGGATGTCCTTAAAAAAAAAAAAAAGAAAGAAAAGAAAAAGAAACACTGCCCTAACTGGATCTCTTCCCCACTCAGCCACCACCTCCCCTCTCCCCATCAGATCTACCTCTTTCCCATCTTCTCTACCCTTTGGACATCTCTACCGCAGATGGCCAAAGAAATAAGCACGGAGGGGAGTGGGGGAGTCGGGCGGTAGCGCAGTGGGTTAAGCGCAGGTGACGCAAAGCACAAGGACCGGCATAAAGATCCCAGTTCGAGCCCCCGGCTCCCCACCTACAAGGGAGTCGCTTCACAGGTGGTGAAGCAGGTCTGCAGGTGTCTGTCTTTCTCTGCCCCTCTCTGTCTCCCCTCCTCTCTCCATTTCTCTCTGTCCTATCCAACAATGAGGACATCAATAACAACAATAACTACAACAACAATAAAAAGACAAGGGCAACAAAAGGGAAAATAAATAAAACAAAAAGAGAGAAAGAAAGAAAGAGAGAGAGAGAGGGAAGGAAGGAAGGAAGGAAGGAAGGAAGGAAGGAAGGAAGGAAGGAAGGAAGGAAGGAGCACAGAGAAGAAAACTAGGCATCAGCCAAGAAACATCCACGGGAGCCCAGAAGAGAGGTGAGAGCTCATCAGAACTCCAGGCTCATGACCATGTGACCAGAAGTCTCTCCACACCCCATCACCTACATTCTCCTGTCTCCCTCCCTCAACAGCCACAGACACTCTCTTCACTAGTGTCCCTCCCCTCCCGGGACAAAAGTGCAACCAAAGAGTGAACTGGAGAACGTCTTTCTTCTCTGGGATATTCTGTATTGATCTATGTTGCTTTGATACGGATGTAACAGTGAGGAATTCCAAATGGAGCATTTAAAAAATATTTATTTATTTATTATTCCCTTTGGTTGCCCTTGTTGTTGTTGCTGTGTTTATATTTATTTTATTTATTTAGTCCCTTTTGTTGTCCTTGATGTTTCATTGTTGTAGTTATCATTATTGTTGTTGTTATTGGTGTCCTTGTTGTTAGGACAGAGAGAAATCGAAAGAGGAGGGGAAGATAGAGAAGGGGAGAAGAAAGACAGACACCTGCAGACCTGCTTCACCACTTGTGAAGCGACCCCCCCCCCCCCCCGCAGGTGGGGAGCTGGGGGCTCGAACCGGGATCCTTATGCTGGTCCTTGCCCTTTGTGCCACACGCGCTTAACCCGCTGCGCTACCAAATGGAGCATTTTAAAAGGCATTCCGATAGGCCAGGCAGAGATGCAGCTGACTAAGCACACATCACAATGGTCAAGGACCCAGGTTTGAGTCTCCAGGCTCGACTTGTTGGAGGAGGACTTCACAAGTGGTGGAACAGTGTTGCAAGTGTCTCTCTATGTCTCTCCCTAGCCCTTCTCCCCTCTCAGTTTTTCTCTGTATCTACGCAATAATTATTTTTTAAAGAAAGGATTTTTTAAAAAAATCTACAAAAAAAATGTTACAAGGCATTCCAGGATGTATGTGGTATTTTAGTTGTAAACATTGCTGACCAAGTTAAGGAGGCTAGCTGGTCACCAACAGGGGGTAGATTTGACTGCTTACCTAGTGGTGTGGTAAGTGGTGTCACTTAAAGTCACAAATGTATCGAGTTGCGTGTGGCAGGATCTACGCGACAAGAAGACATTAGGCACCAGGATTCGTGGCAGAGAGTCAGAGAGATATCTCAACACTAAAGAACAGGATTGGCATTCCTCAGAGGCCTCAAGTATAACTTCAGGTTCCCCCAGATGGCACTACTGAGTACTGCCTTAGTCTCTCTTTTATTCTCTCTCTCATTAAAAAATCAGCTTTTTAAAAAAAAATCATGCTCTGGACAGGGAAGATAGCATGAGTATGCTAAAGGCTTTCATGCCTGAAGCACCAGAAGTCCCAGGTTCAATGCCCAGCACCACCATAGGCCAGAGCTGAGAAGTGCCCTGTTCTCTCTGTATTGTCTGTCCTCTCTCTCTCTCTCTCACTTTAATATTCTTATTTATTTATTATTGGGTAGAGACAGAGAGAAACTGAGAGGGAAGGAGGAGATAGAGAGGGAGAGAGAGAGAGAGAGACAGAAACAGAGAGACACCTGCAGACCTGCTTCACCACTTGTGAAGGTGGGGGACCCGGAGCTTGAACCTGGGCCCTTGCAGATGTGCACTTAACCAGGTACACCACTGCCTGACTATGCATTGTTCTCTCTGTGTCTCTCTTTCTTTCCTATTACCTATTTAAATGTTTTTAAACCACAGCATTGCTCAACTCTGACTTTTTGTGGTCCAGGGAATATGAACAGGGGACTTTGGCACCTCAGGTATGATAGTCATTTCGTATCACCATTATGCTATCTGACCCCCAGCCCACCCCGCGCAGTCCTGTATCTCAGTAAGATAGTCGGATAAAATAATATATATATATATTTGAATCATACTCTTGAAAAATAAAGAAGTGCAAAGAAAATCATTCGAGGAGGACAGAATGAAACTAATTCTGTATGTGAATTTTAGGAAGACTAGGAGTCCGTAAAGGACAAAAAGCAGGAAGTTGGGGTCTGTGAGGGAGACAGGAATTCAAAATCAATAAGGGAGATTTTACAAGGTATTTGAATATTATTCAAAGTAGGAACATTTACAGCCAGAAGGAGGGTGCACTCATTTGTCCAAGTTGGGTCTGCTACCCCTTGGGTTACATTTTAATTTGAGTTTTGTTGCCACAGCCAGAGGGCTGTAGAAGGTGGAGGGATATTTCCCCAAGGGCTGTGGTTCTGGGCAGATAAAGCAATGAACTTTTCTATTCTATTCATAGCTCTGCCCCAGCACCTCTGTTACAAATCCCTTAAGATTTACTTTGTATATATTTTCAGGTGCCAGTCGCCAGCTTTATCAAGATAGTTTGCTAGTGGTTTCTTATTTGAGATTTTCTGATCTGCTACAGAAATTTAAGGTTTAAAGGTTGGGCTCAATTGACTGTTGAATCAGTGTTAGGAATTATCTTTGTTATGCTGATTCGTTAATTGGTCACCCTGTGGTTAAAATCTACTTGAATACTGTCTGTTGCCTCTAGGCATTGGCTTCCAGTTTGAACTCCTTAGGCTTTGGATTGTGTCTTGAATTTCCTATTTTTCCAAGCTCTGTTATTTACAAACTTGTTTTCAGTTTTTTTTTTCTTAATAAAAATGATTGAATTTTTAGGGCATTTGTTAGATATCCTTCAAGGAGCATCCTGCATATTATAAAGACATATCAAACTAAATGTCAGTGTGGAATAAAAAGGAAATGATTCCAGAAGAAAGGAGATAATTTATGAGTGAAAAGAAAAGGGAAATGATGGACAATCTAGGTAGTAGTCAGATAAGAAAGAAGAAGAAGGAGAAGGAGAAGGAGAAGGAGGAGGAGAAGGAGGAGAAGGAGAAAGGAAGGGAGGAAGGAAGGAAGGAAGGAAGGAAGGAAGGAAGGAAGGAAGGAAGGAAGGAAGAAAGGAAGGAAGGAAGGGTGAGAGAGGAAGGAAAAGAGAGAAAGGAAGGAGAGAGAGAGGATAGAGGATAGCAAGAGGTGGGGGGGAGACTGAAGAGTTATGAATCCCTTCTGCAGAATTAATGCAATGGAAAGTTTCTCAAAGAAAAGAACCAAGTATAAATAAAAAAAGAAAGGAAAACAGCATAAAAGGTAGAAAAAATAGGAGAAAAAATACTACCCCCCAAGTGCAAGGTGAAAGAGTAAACAGGAAAGAATGCATAAGTCAAGAAATACTGCATTGCACTAAGCAAATGTATTCTGCTTTCTTTCTTCTTATCTTTAACTGACTTTGCACTTCTCTGGTAGCAAAGCCAAACTGAAAGGATAATTTTGTTTATGTTCCCAATTTGCATAATTGTGAAATATAAATTACAATGCTAATTAAGGACAGCCCTTGGGCTTCTGGAATTGGGTCAAAGTGGCTCCCTGAGTGGAAGGAAGTTGGGGCATTGGCTCAGTCCTCTGTCCCACTGCAGGGAAGCCTGTCAAGAGAAAAGAGTCTCTGACTGTGTGTGAAATCTTGTCAGAATTTGTTGAAGACCCAGAACTGTATGTCTCACTCCAAAACTTGGCTTTTAAGATCATCTGTGCATGGTTCTGAAATAAGAAGCTTACACGTTTAAACTTTTCCTCATGTCAACATTATCTTTTTATGAGTTTTTCCCTTGGTTTTTCGAAAAATCATTATACATAAAATATATATGTTCGAATGGTGAGTTGCTGAAGGTGACTCTGGCATGCAGTCTTCTTGTATTTGACTGTTGCCAGAACTGTTCCAAATCAGTGTATGGCCTGCTTTGTTCCTGAGCTAATCGAAATGGTTTATTTTCAACTAAAAGAATCTTGCTTACTAAATATTTTCATTAACTAAATTTAGAACAAATAAATCATGCTAAATTTGTAAAATGAATTCTAGGACTCGCCATTGCATACAGGATTAAAGCCCAAGCGTTTATCTACTTAGGTCTGATCTATTTTATGCTGTGCTTTCTCACCGATTTACTGATGATGACATTAGCCAATAGTGGGCAGCACTGTCTGGTCTGGCTAGGGCCCCTTTAGTTATTTAGTGGACCAACCCTTACGATACTAATTTGAAAGGATACATGCACCTTTCTGTTCATGGCAACACTATTAATTTTACAATAGTCAAAATACAAAGGCAACCTAAATGCGCAATTACAGATGACTAGCTACAGAATACTACTTTGCCATTAAAAAAGATACACTTACAAAATAGGACTACTATGTACAAAATAGAGGACCCCACCCACCCCCACACACACACACCTCTTCATATGAATTTTTCCAGCCTTTAGGTTCAGGATTAGTTAACAGTTTGCTTGGTTTTATATGTTAACTCTCTTTTCAGCCACCAGGTTCCAGATGCTAACATGATGCCGACTTCCCTGGAGAGACAACCCCACTAATGTGTCCTGGAGCTCTGCTTCCCCAGAACCCTGCCCCACTAGGGAAACAGAGAGACAGGCTGGGAGTGTGGATCCACCTGTCAACACCCCTGTTCAACGGGGAAGCAATTACAGAAGCCAGACCTTCTACCTTCTACTCCCCATAATGACCCTGGGTCCATACTCCCAGAGGGATAAAGAATAGGAAAGCTATCAGGGGAGGGGATGGGATACAGAGTTCTGGAGGTGGGAATTGTGTGGAGTTGTACCCCTCTTATCCTATAGTTTTGTCAATGTTTCCTTTTTACAAGTAAAATTTTTTTTAAAAATGAGAGAAAAATTATATCATCTCAGAGAATGGATGGAACTGGAGTTGACTTCACTAAGGGAAATAAGAAACGAGGTGAGAGAAAAGAACCATGTGGTCTTGCTCACATGCAGAGTATAGAGGACTAAAGCAAATGAATTTGCCACTAAAATTAAAGAAAATAAAAACGATAGCCTTGTGACATCTCTGTTGATAATGGTCCCAGAAGGAACACAGGATTGTGGGAGTGGGTACAAAGACTTACACACATCACATGGCATGCAAACACACCCTTGGAATTGTACAATTTTATAAGCCACCATTAAATCACAGAAAATAAAAACTTTCATTGAAAAGAACAATCTTTCTTAGACAGATTGACTGCTGCTGCTGGAGTTGACAGGATTTTCTTGGTAGATGAGCCACGTGTATTTTGTCCTATATCCCAGTGTTTTTATTGAGTACATATTCTGTTCCTAATTCTAAAAGTACAATTTTACAATGTAGACATTTTAGATAATATATTTTATGGTGTGTGTATGTGTGTGTGTGTGTGTGTGTGTGTGTGTGTGTGTGCACTGATCTCTGATCTCAATATGTAGCCCTTAGACCAGCAGTATCATAATATCAGCAATAATTGAAAAATAATTGATAAGAAATAAAAAATAAATTGATAACGCATAGTCAATGACTGCCACCTCTCTAGATTCAAAGGAGGTGTCGAAACTTTACATCAGGCTCAACCTGACGCTGTTGACTGGCTATGGAAGAAGGGCAAACGCTAGAAGAAGAAGGAAAAGGAGAAGGAGAAGGAGAAGGGGAAGGGGAAGGGGAAGGGGAAGGGGAAGGGGAAGGGGAAGAGGAAGAGGAAGAAGAAGAAGAAGAGTTATTAGGTCCATCATTATACCCACTAAATAAGAAAATCTGTTTCTGGGGGTCAGAGACCTGTTTTGGCAGGTGACTGTCTTCTGTCATAAAGTTTGTGAACTGTTGTCACAAAGCATCAGTCAGATCTTCCGAGCATTTCGGTTGAGGATTTCCTAAGGTTCTCACTTCTCCAGTGCAGTTTTCTGATAGCTTTTAAGTTTCTGTTACCTTGGAGTTTTGTCATCTATAGCAAATGGATCAATTCTCTGATCACCTGGACACATACATTTTAATTTGTTATTGTCATGTATGACTCTTGCTAGTACTTCACTGTTCTGAAAACTTTTTGAAGATAAGAAAATTTCAGTAGACTTCCACTTGTCACTTGCTATCAGACCTTTTTTGGAGTAGAAATTTGAGATGATCATATATACTGTTGTCATCACTTAGATCTGTCTTCATGTTGGTAGCAACTAGTAGTCAAATAACATTTGCCAGGCATAAAGAAACTCAAAGCAATTCCTATTCACAGCAAGAAACCTCATGCTAGAGCTAAACTCATGCTCTTCAAACTCCATTGTGGAGCCAGAAGGTGGCACACCTGGTTGAGCACACATGATACAATGCGCAAGGACATAAGTTCAAGCCCCCAGTCCTCACCTGCCAGGGGACAGCTTCACAAATGGTGAGGCAGGGCTGCACACATCTCTCTGTTTCTATGTCCCCTTCCCCTCAGTTTCTGTCTGTCTCTATCCAATAAATAAATAAATAAAACATAATTAAAAAAAAAAACATTGCAAGCCAAATTACAAACTGAACCTTGACTATATTAGATTTATTAATAGTAAATTTAAACAGATGCAGGCCTTGTCTTGGGATTCAGAACATAACTCTGGAGTTAGTCTTTCTAAATTGAGATCTTGATCTGCCACTTGACTGGTTATGAGAACTTGGGCAAAATCAGTATGCTTCCGTTTCTTAATTTTGAGAGTTTACTGTTTATTGATTTATTATTGTTGTTGTTTATTTATTTACTTATCTATTATTTATTGCCACAGCATGGCTCTGCTCTAGCCCATTGTGGTGCTAGGTATTAAACCTCAGATCTTAAGTGTCTCAGACATGAAAGCCTTTTTTTTTTTTTTTTTTGCCTCCAGGGTTATCACTGGGGTTCGGTGCCTGCACCATGAATCCACTGTGCCTGGAGGCTGTCCTTTCCCCTTTTGTTGCCCTTGTTGTTTTATTGTTGTTGTGGTTATTATTATTGCTCTTATTGATGTCATTGTTGGATAGGACAGAGAGAAATGGAGAGAGGAGGGGAAGACAGAGAGGGGGAGAGAAAGACAGATACCTGCAGACCTGCTTCACCGCCTGTGAAGCGACTCCCCTGCAGGTGGGGAGCCGGGGCTCGAACCAGGATCCTTACGCCGGTCCCTGCGCTTTGCGCCACCTGCGCTTAATCGACTGCACTACCGCCCAGCCCCCCCAAATTATTTTTATATAGTCATTCTCCTGTCTCAACAATCCAACATTTATTATGAGAGAGAGAGAGATTGAGAGAGAGAAAGAGAGAGATTGAGAGAGAGAAAGAGAGAGATTGAGAGAAAGAGAGAGAGAGAGGGAGAGAGAAAGAGAGAGAGAGAACTACAACATCCCTCTTGTAGATTTCAGCAATCAAACTTGGGATCCCATGCTCTCAAGTCCAATGTTCTAGCCACTATCACTTCTTGGGTCACATACCTCAGTTCTGAGGCTACAAGAAGGCTTTCAATAAGTGTGAATCATTGTTAAGACACTGATGCAACACACCATGCAAGATATTCACTCAGAAAAGGATTTCCATACATAAATGGCAGGCACAATTTTAAACTCTTATGTCAGCACTTAAGAGGCTGCTATCCTGAAGACAGAAAATTGGCTAAGAATGATTACATCCACACTGAGAGATGAAAATAATAAACCTTGACTACAAAACTGATGCATTCAAACTTAATATAACTTTAATCAGTATGCAAACCTGTATAAGTCTTAACCAAGACAATAGTTCTGTTATTACTGGCTTGTTCTCTTTACATTTAACCTTAAAAGTTCTACTTCCTTTTTTGTTGTTGTTAGTCTAATTCTCACGACAAGCCCTCCTGGTTCAGAAGATGTAACCTTAATCTTATAATTAGGCTAGTAAGCTGTGATTCCATGCCAGTAAAACATAGTAATGTTTGTTAAAAAAAAAAAAGTTAAACTTTATAAATTGCTCCAAGATTGTGTTAAGATTGGATACTTAATAAACACAAATCCCAGAGATGTTTGACTGATTTCCAATCTGACTACTAGAGCTTTCTGAGAATAATTAATTATTCCGGGAATGTTCCTGATTTCTTTTTTTTTTTAATTTTTTATTTAAGAAAGGATTAGTGAACAAAAACATAAGGTAGGAGGGGTACAACTCCACACAATTCCACCACCCAATCCCCATAACCCACCCCCTCCCATGGTAGCTTTCCCATTCTCTAGCCCTCTGGGAGCATGTTCCTGATTTCTATTCATATACTCCATGGGTGTATGACTTAGAATGTTACTCTCTATTTTATACTATTCTATATCTTACTTCCTACATTTATAGTTACACCCACATAAACCTGTTATTTAAAAAATTAACTTAAATATTACAAGTATGACTGCATTCATATTGAAACATTATATACCAGACAATATTCTATCTAGGCCTTAAGAATATAATGGTCACTGGAGTTCTGGGAACCTTGTAATGACTTTGTAAAATAATTCATAATTCCCTAGAAGGCAGAAACAAAAACTTATTTTATCTGCTTTTTTCTACTAAGAGTGCTGGGATCTAAATAAATACTAATTTTCCTTGTTGGATAGAGTTTGGTTGAAGGGAACTAGGCCAATTTAGTTTTGTGGAGTGGGAGATTATTTGGACTACAAGGTACTTTATGAGCTACTGAGTAGAAATACCTTTATTTTTCTCCTTCAGGTTAGATAACAGAGAAAATATTTGTGCCAGTACGTGAAATTGACGGTAATGACATAGCACATAGTGATTTCAGGCAGACCATCCTTGCACGATGTCAACGAAAGAAGTAGAAAGCACACTAGGGTCAGAAGGACCATCTCAGAGTGTCCTTGTTGCTTTTACTTTATTTTATTTATTTATTTTTCCTTTTGTTGCCCCTGTTGTTTTTTATTGTTGTTATAGTTATTATTGATGTTGCTGGATTAGACAGAGAGAAAATGGAGAGCAGAGAGGAAGACAGAGGGGGAGAGAAAGACAGACACCTGCAGACCTGCTTCACCACCTGTGAAGCGACACCCCCCCCCCGCAGGTGGGGAGCCGTGGGCTCGAACCGGGATCCTTACGCAGGTCCTTGCACTTTGCGTGACAGGTGCTTAACCTACTGCACTACCTACCGCCCGACTCCCTTCCCTTGCTTTGTAGCTCTGTGACCTAGGCAAGCCTCTAAGCTTGACAAAACCCACATGAAATGGCCTGTTCAACCACTAGGGAGGTTGTAGAGATGAAGAATCATGAATTTGAAGATGCTTGACCACACTTTATAAATGTTGACAATTTTTCTAGGCATAACAGTGTTAGATTTGAAAGAAGGCATATTAGTGGGAT
Source organism: Erinaceus europaeus (assembly GCF_950295315.1). NCBI lineage: Eukaryota > Metazoa > Chordata > Mammalia > Eulipotyphla > Erinaceidae > Erinaceus > Erinaceus europaeus. The sequence goes on from NC_080175.1 coordinate 98,054,664, forward strand.
CAGACAGAAAGAAAAACAGAGAGTTGGGCAGGAGAAAGAGTTCACTGGCTAGGTGTTGGGCTGAACATGCAGGTAGCCCAGGTTCAAACCCAAGTACCACTTGGTAGGTGTCTGACACTCTTATCAGAAGCAAAACCAGACTAATGTATCTCTGTCTTTCTTTTTAAATAAGTCCAATGGTATTTTACTTACTCTTATACTGTAATAGTTATAATACATAATTAAATATTAGGACAGTTTTCATTCACTTATTTTTACATGTATGTGTGTGTGTGTGTCTCTCTGTGTGTGTATGTGTGTGTGTGTATCTCTGTGTGTGTGTGTGTGATTTTTACTTGTTTATTTATTTTCACCACTCCCATCAACAAAGGTCTGTGTCCCCATCCCCAACAGATAATCACTCGAGTTCTCCCTCAGTCTTGCAAATTGAGTGACATTTTGTTTTCCTCACATTCCTTATACTCAATTCTCTCTATTCCGTATCTGAGTGAAGCCGTCCTGTAGCTCTCCTTCACCTCCTTGCTTCACTGAACAGCATCTTCTCCAGTTCCATCCAACTTATCCCAAAGGACACAGTATCAGCTTTTTAATTGCTACATAATACTCTGTTGAGGATGTCCCACAACTTTTTACTTCATCATCTATCCAAGGACATTTTGGTTGTTTCCAGATTTTTGCTCCTGTGAATAAAGGCGCTGTGAACCTGGTGGAGGGTGTGTATCCATCCCTTCATTGCTGGGCTCACGTGAGGTGGCTCCAGCCAGAAGGTAAGCTTACCGAGGCCTTATCACCAGCTCTAGGGACTGTGTGATAAAGAAAGGGGATTCGGGGAGCATTCTGGTACAAACACTCGATTTATTCAGGGGTGGGCTTGGGTATATATAGAGTTAAACAAAGAACATTTTTAAAATACGTCAGAAATTACAGGTTTCTTAAAGGTCAGCTTGCCCCTATGGTAGGGGGCTGGTACAACAAGAATTGATGCGATACATAAAGGTCAAGACAATTATTCTCCATGATGCAGGCAGGTTAATTATCCAAAGGCATTTGAGAGAAGCATAGGGGTTAAACCAGTTAAGGTGAGATAGAGAGAAGATAAACAAGGTTTGATGTAAATTAAGGACATCAAAGGGCACTGTTAGGAGTGTGGGATAAGGTATGTTCTCCTTTGTGATCAGAAGGTGAGGTGAACTTTGAGTAAATCAACCTTAAAGCAGGCAGCCATGTGGCCTGCTAGCAGGGAGAAACTGTGAGATTTCTGTGGGCTTGAGAGTCTAACAAGGGCGAGCTGAGTTTAGGAGACTTTTCCCTCTTGGCTCATCTCTATAAGGAGAGAGGCTGACAAATGGGGTGTCTTTCCAGACCTCCATCCAAGGACGGGAGAGTTTCCCTAAGTTCTACCAGGATTTCACATAGTCCCACACTTCATATCAGTGTTATTGTGTCTTCTGGGTATTTGCTTTGCAGTGAAATTGCTGGATTGCAGGACATTCCCATTGGTATTTATTTAAGGATTCTCCTTTCTGTTCTTAAGGTATCTCTCTGTTTTTCCCTGTCTTCTTCTGTCTCTCTACCTGAATGTGGAAAAAGTCTCATGCATGAACAATGCCCAAGTTTTAAAGAAATAAAAATAGAATCATTAGGAGAAGGGGACGCATATCCAAGTTCACGATCATTAAGGCTATCTAGGAAATTTCCGCTGAAGGCATCCGACGTAGGGCTATAGCTTCGAGAGTGTGTCATTTGACCATGAAAAGGCTCGATGACATCACTCCAGCACACACTGTTGTGCAGGGTGGAGTTCATTTAGAATAGTTTATCTCTTATTCTCAAATACCTAGTACAGAGAACAAAAAAGAACTAAACAAATTTTTCAAGCTCACCAGGAAAATGTCTAGTCTACTTTGGGACAACAATTTCTCGTGTTATTAGTCGCTTTGCTATTTGTTTTCAGTACGCACAAAGCATATGTTGAGATGTTCTATATTTATGAAGTGTAGCAAACTGTGAAGGTAACAGAATGCATTTTGAGTAAGCCTAGACTGTAGTCCAAATATTTCATTAAAATTCATACCAACACTTTGGTTTATATATTCACAATTTATTCTAAAAGATTATTTAACACTATTTTCAGACTTCATTTATTTAATTTGATAGGACAGAGAAAACTGAAAGGGAAAGGTAGATGGAGAAAGAAAGAGAGACAGAGACACCTGCAGCACTGCTTTACTCGTGAAGCTTTTCTCCTGCATATGGGCACTGGGGGCTTGAACCTGGGCGTGCATGGTGTGCTAATGCTTGACCCCTAAAATATTATTGAAAGATTGTCTCTCAACATCACTTAGAAAATATTTATTTATTTATTTATGAATGAGACCGACCAGAACACTAGCATATAAAGGCCCCAAGAATTGAACCTAAGGCTTCTGGGATTTCAGGCATGCATGTACTATACTCTAATGCTGAGTGACTCCCTAACACTCGCTGTCACTGGTTTTGATTCTCTCAACTTCTTGTATGCCTGCACATAAATCCACCTCTTCCAGTGACCTTTTCTTCTTTTTCTTTCTCCCTTACTCCCTCCGCACCTGCCTGCCTGCCTGTCTGCCTTCCTTTCTTCCTTCCTTCCTTCCTTCCTTCCTTCCTTCCTTCCTTCTTTCTTCCCTTCTTTTTTTATTTCATAAGACAGAAACAAACTGAGAGGGGGAGGGACATACAGAGAGAAGGAGAGAAAGAGCTAGCCATCTACAGCACTGCTTCACTACTTGTGAAGGTTCCCTCCTGCAGGTGAGGCTGTGCATGGTGATGTAAGTGCTTAATGAGGTGTACCACTGCCTGGCTCCCTCTTGCCGTAATTTTTAAATTTTCATTTCCAGATGTCAGAAAAATGTACTAGACTGAAAAGCAGCAAATTAGTGCTGGTGTCAATTCATCCAGCTTGTATATCATGTCTTTGGAGCATAGAAAAGTGTTTCCTATACACCTTTCCACCCTGAAACTCACTATGATTCGTAAAGAAATTTCCATCTGGTGTACTTAGGATTTCTTCACATGTCCGATGTTTTGTCTCAGGTGATGAATCTCCTTAGGAGAGACACATGCAGTTGCAATGCACATCATCAACCTTTGGTTGATCTGCAAAATATTGGATAGTTAGGACTCTGAGAAAAGTGTTATTATTGACTCTTGCTCCCAAGCTTCAGAAGAGTTCACCTCTCTCTTACTCTTTCTGAGCGAGTACAGTTCTTTCCAGGTTACTCCTGTGGTAGTCTGAACATCACCTGAATTTCAGGACCTGCTGAGGGGAACTTCAGGTGGTGATTAGACTCCTGATGGAGCCCTGGCGAAAGAGAGTTGCTGCTTGCCAATGTATCTTCGAAGGTTTGCTGGACAGCCTGAGTAATTTAACTATCACTGCTCGAAAAGAGCCCCCCGCCCCACACCTGAGTACCCTCCTATGGACCGAAAACCGGACACACGGGAGGCTGGTGGGAGGGAGGAAGGACCCTGCGGACAGCTCAGGTAGGACGAAGGCAGAGGATGCTGAGGTCTGTGAGGTCTGTGTTTCGAATCTGAGGCTTTAGGAAGAATTGAATCGGAAAGACTCTGAGGATGGAGGGAGAGGACAAAGATTTGGGAGTCTCAGAGAAAGCTGGCCAAGGAAGATACTCCCAAAACAGATGGCGGAGTCTGATCCGGACTGAATTCCATTTGGCCAGAAAATTTATTCTTGTGCCATTCTTTCTTGGTAGCAGTTTTAGGTTCTTTATGTACCAACTTGTGAAAGCTCCTGTGTGCTGATATTGACCATTGGAAACCAATTTGATATCATGTGTGCCATAAATTGTGTAATGACTTTATTTCTTGGCATCTTCCCTCTTGACTCAGTGACGGCGACTCATTTATATAGGAAATGGATGTAGAACGATTTCAGTGTGCTTGTAATTTTACTTCTTTGCTCCCAGCAAGGATTGAGGCATGACTTGTCTATGTTTGGTAGTCTTGAGTGAGATGAAACTCAACACAAGAATTTGAGAGTAACACATATAGGAGGAATGTAAATAAAACATAGGGTAATGTGATTTGAAATATCACTTGATAGGGTATTGTAACTAGATACTCCTGGCTTTCAAAAATTTCAGTTGTAATTTTGTTTCAGTTTTTATTTACAAATACATAAGCGCAGAGCATCTCATTAAAGTTGGTATGTTAGAGCACACTTAAATTTAAAAAAGTGTTTTTATTTTTATTTTGGGTAAGCAGATTTTATTTTATTTTACTTTATTTTATTTTTGCCTCCAGAGTTATTGCTGGGGCTCAGTGCCAGCTATAGACCAATTTCTCTCCTCTCCGTGTGTTACAAACTCCTTGAGAGGCTGCTTCTGTCACGTATTTCTCATCTTACAGAGAAATTCCTATCACCCGCCCAGGCTGGTTTCCGCCCAGGAAGATCTACCTGCGAACAAGCCCTGGCCCTCTCAACTTACACTGAAAATGGATTCCAGAAGAATTTAAATATGGGTGCTGTCTTTGTTGATCTCACAGCAGCCTATGACACGGTCTGGCACCGTGGTCTCCTGGTCAAGATCTCAAGATGCCTGCCTCCATGGGTGGCCAACACTATATCGTTTCTTCTCCAAAACAGAAGATTCCAGGTGAATCTGGGTGACAAGTCTAGCAGATGGAGACTTGTCTCAAGTGGCCTCCCCCAGGGCTCTGTTCTGGCTCCTACGCTATTTAATATTTACATCAATGACCTCCCAGAAACTTCTTCAAGGAAGTTCATCTACACCGATGACATCTGCTGTGCAACTCAGGCATCAAAGTTTGACATCCTCGAGGAAACACTCAGGAAAGACATGTCTCTGATATCTGATTACTGTAAAAAATGGCGACTAATTCCTAGCACTGCAAAAAACGGCATCATCTGTTTTCCATCTACACCATGCCTCGGCCTCGCGTGAGCTTCATGTGCAGCTTGGCGATACGAGAATCCGGCATGAAGCCCAGCCAGTCTATCTTGGCGTTACTCTCGATCGCACCCTGTCATTTCACGAACATCTCATAAAAACTGCAGCAAAGGTGGGCACGAGGAATCACATCATTGCAAGACTGGCCAGCTCCTCATGGGGCGCGAGCACTTCCACACTACGATCATCATCTCTGGCATTATGCTATTCCACTGCAGAATACTGTGCCCCAGGATGGTTCCGTAGCCCCCATGTCCACTTGGTCGATTCCAAATTATATTCCTCCATGAGGATCATTTCTGGAACCATCCATTCCACCTCAGTTCCATGGCTGCCAGTTCTTAGCAACATCGCCCCGCCAGATATTCGTCGGGATGCGGCATCATCTAAGTTCATTTCCCACGTCTACACTCGACCGGACCTGCCAATATACGCGGATATCTTCGCCCACCCTGTCCAACGCTTGACGTCTCGTCACCCAATCTGGTCCCCTACGCCTACACTGAACATCTCTGTTCCAGTCTCTTGGAAACAGAGCTGGCAGTCAGCCAAGGTAAAGAACAAACACTTCATCACAGACCCCTGCAAGCGTCAACCCGGCTTTGACCCGGCACGTTATGATCGGGCCCTCCTCAATCGCTATCGAACAGGCCATGGCCGGTGTGCCGCTATGTCCCATCGCTGGGGAGCCAGAGACGACCCGAACTGCCCCTGCGGCTCCAGACAGACTATGACCCACATAGTCAACGACTGCCACCTCTCCAGATTCAAAGGAGGTCTAGAGGCTTTGCATCAGGCTTAACCTGACGCTATTGACTGGCTACGGAAGAAGGGCAAACGCTAGAAGAAGTGCCAGCACTACTATCCACTGCTCCTGGCAGCCATTTTTTTCCATTTTACTGGATAGGACAGAGAGAAATGGAGAGAGGAGGGGGAGATAGAGAGGGAGAGAGAAAGACAGACACCTGCAGACCTGCTTCATTGCTTGTGAAGTGACCCCCCTCCCCTGTAGGTGGGGAGCCAGGGACTCAAACCTGGATCCTTGCACTCCGTACTATGTGTGATTAACCCCTTAACCCAGTCCACCACTGCCCCCCCAACCCTGATTAATCAATATTTGAATGTAAAAATTTCTCAATATTCCATGTAGGCACATTGATCCGGAGTGAATATCTGTTTGGTTTTTTGTTTGTCTTTTCCCCCTTGGCAGTGCCAGTGCTTCGTGCCTGTGTGACTCCACCAGTACCAGGTCAGCTTTTCATTTCTCTCTTCTCTTCTCTTCTCTTCTCTTCTCTTCTCTTCTCTTCTCTTCTTTTCCTTTCCTTTCCTTTCACTTCTGTTCCTTTCCTTTCTTTTTTTTTGTCTTAAACCTTTTTTTTTTTCATTTAAGAAAGGAGACATTAACAAAAAACCATAGGATAAGAGGGGTACAGTTCCACACAATTCCCACCACCCTATCTCCACATCCCATCCCCTCCCCTGATAGCTTTCCCATTCTCTATCCCTCTGGGAGCATGGACCCAGGGTCATTGTGGGATGCAGAAGGTGGAAGGTCTGGCTTCTGTCATTGCTTCCCCGCTGAACATGGGCATTGACTGGTCGGTCCATACTCCCAGTCTGCCTCTCTCTTTCCTTAGTGGGGCAGGGCTCTGGGGAAGCGGAGCTCCAGGACACATTGGTGGGGTCATCTGTCCAGGGAAGTCTGGTCAGCATCATGCTGGCATCTGGAACCTGGTGGCTGAAAAGAGAGTTAACATACAAAGCCAAACAAATAATTGACCAATCATGGACCTAAAGGCTGGAACAGCACAGATGAAGTGTTAGGGGGTATTCCCTGCAGGCTCTTGTGTACTTCTGATTTCAGGTATATATTTTTCCCTGGTTATAGACACATGTAAACATATGCTCTATCTCAGGGGACCTGGACTATATCTAAGTTTGGGGACTTTATTGGGGAGTGGAACACCTGGAATGGAATTAGAGAATAGTATGAAAGGAAAGATCTCACCCGAGTGATGAAGCTGAAGGGTTGTCATTCCATACCTGTAAATTGGTACAGCCTCTCTAGAGAGCAGTCTGGAGAACTCTCACAAGGCTAGACATAGACCTTCTATATGACCCAGTAATTGCTCTCCTGGGGATCTACCCGAAGGATTCCATATGACCAACCAAGAAGATGTGTGTACATCTATGTTCATAGCAGCACAATTCATAATAGCTAAAACCTGGAAACAACCCAGGTGCCCAACAACAGACGAGTGGCTGAGAAAGCTGTGGTATATACACACAATGGAATACTATGCAGCTATCAAGAACAATGAACCCACCTTCTCTGACCCATCTTGGACACAGCTAGAAGGAATTATGTTAAGTGAGCTAAGTCAGAAAGATAAAGATGAGTATGGGATGATCCCACTCATCAACAGAAGTTGAGAAAGAAGAACAGAAAGGGAAACTAAAAGCAGGATCTGATTAAATCGAGAGCAGGGCACCAAAGTAAAAACCCTGTGGTGAAGGGGAGGGTGGCCATGTGGCTTCCTGGCGTGACGGGGGTGGGGTAGAGGATGGGGGTTGGGGCGGGTTGTTGGGATGGGACACAGTCTTTTGGTGGTGGGAATGGTGTTTATGTACACTCCTATTAAAGTGTAGAAATATAAACCACTGTTTAATTAATATGAGAGGGGAAAAATTGATCATATGTCTAGAACTTCTTAAAACAACAGACTGAGTCTTTTTAATACATAGGCTGAGTCTTTGATATGTTGAATCTCTCAAAAGCCTAGACCAGGGAGAACAGAAGCAACCAGTGGCACAGCTATATACAAGATGCTGGGTATTATACCCCAAACCCTAACAAAGGGACTTTTTCAAAGTTAACCCTATCACCAAGTAATGTGATGATAACAATAACTATCCATTGTCTTCTTGAACCCTAAGACAGCAGGAACCTCACATCTCCACTATAGAGCCTCTACTTCCCCCAGTCCTGGAACCTTAGAGTGGGGCCCACTTTCCCGCATGCTGCTCTCAATTCAAATCAAATAATTTTGCATCCGCGGATCACAACCCAATCAGTGCAAGGAGTGCTCCTTTCTTTCTCCTTCTTATTTCTTATCTTCTTTTTCTTCAGATGGGAAGAGAGAGGGAGAGAGGAAGAGGGAGAGAGAGAGAGAGGAAGAGGGAGAGAGAGAGAGAGGGAGAGAGGGAAGGAGAGAGAGAGAGAAGGAAGGAGAGAGAGAGAGAGAAGGAAGGAGAGAGAGAGAGAGAGAAGGAAGGAGAGAGAGAAGGAAGGAGAGAGAGAGAGAAAGGAAGAGAAGAAGGAAGGAGAGAGAAAGGAAGAGAGAAGGAAGGAGAGAGAGAGAGAGAGAGGGAGAGGGAGAGGGAGAGGGAGAGGGAGAGGGAGAGGGAGAGGGAGAGGGAGAGAGGGAGAGAGGGAGAGGGAGAGAGGGAGAGAGGGAAAGAGGGAGAGAGGGAGAGAGGGAGAGGGGGAGGGGGGGAGGGGGTGGGGGAGGGGGAAAGGGGGAGGGGGATAGAGGGAGGGGGATAGAGGGAGAGAGGGAGAGGGAGAGGGAGGGAGAGGGGGAGAGGGGGAGGGGGATAGAGGGAGAGAGGGAGAGGGAGAGGGAGGGAGAGGGGGAGAGGGGGAGGGAGAGGGGGAGGGGGAGAGGGTGAGGGATAGGGGGAGAGGGGGAGGGATAGGGGGAGAGGGTGAGGGATAGGGGGAGAGGGGGAGGGATAGGGGGAGAGGGAGGGAGAGGGGGAGAGGGAGGGAGAGGGGGAGGGAGAGGGGGAGGGGAGGGGGAGGGGAGGGGGAGGGGAGGGGGAGCGGGAGGGGGAGAGGGAGACCACAGAGCCAATTTGTGGAGCTTCTCCTGCTGACACTGATGCTACCCCCATGCGGTGCTGTGGGTGAAACCCCTGGACTTGAGCAGGGGAATCCACTCTACCAGTGGTGCTATCTTCCAGCACAGGAAAGTTCGTGTCTTCATCCAGACATATGCTTCTCCTTTCAAGGTAGAAAACTCACTAGGAAGCGAGGCCTAAGTCTCTTTCTCTCTCTCCCTCTCTCTGTCCCTCTCCCTCCCCTCCGCCGCCCCCCCCCCCCCCCGTGCATGTGTGTGTGTTATTTGAAGACCAAACTGAAAAAATGGTTTCATGAGTATGTGAATTTTATCTTTGATTGTCTTTAGCTATGACAGATATTTCTGTATGCATACTAAATATCAGAACCAGGTGGTGACACACCCGGTTAAATAAACACATTATAGTACGCAAGGATCCGGGTTCGAGCCCCTGGTTCCCACCTGTGGCAGGGAAGCTTCACAAGTGGTAAAGCAGGGCTGCAGGTGTCTGTCTTTGTCCTTTTCTATCTCCTCCTCCCCCTCAATTTCTCTCTGTCTCTATTCAATAATTAAAAAAAAAATTTTTAATGACACACTAAATATCCACCTCTCCCTTTTCGCTAAGAATTTTGCCAATTAAATGGAAACTCTGGTCTGGAGAATGGCAGTCCTGGTGGGGCAGTGGGGTGGATTCTGGCTGGGACGTCCTGGAATGCCTTAGAAAAGTGAGAAGCTACACTCTGGGGTGCTCTTTTGTCTTTCTTCACTCTAATGAATGTCTGGGAGAGCAATCCCCTTTGATTCTGAGGACTAAATCCACATTTTATAGTTGTTGTCAGCAGGAATACAGAAAGACTCTAGATCTTTGATGACGTTGATAATACAAACGGAACCTGACCTGCTTAACCATGAGGCAAACAGCCCCTTTACTGCACTTTTGGGCTTGTTATTGGGAAGTCCGTGTTTTACAGTACAGATGTTGGCATATGGATACAATTTCTCATTTCCGCCCCAAATTAAGTCCACCCGTCAAGTACCACCATGTGACAGCAATCCCCTCCCCTTTCAGGACAGGGCAAGAGGGCCGTTAGGCTTTCCTAAACACAAGCATTCCTGTTACATTTACCCTTCTTACGGGGAAAAATTCAAAGGTATGGCATGACTTGCAAATTCTATATATTTTTTATTTTAAGGAGAGAGACAGATACAGAAAGAAAAGGATTCAGAGAGAGGTCAGAGTCCTGCTCAACTCTGGTTGATGGTGGTATAAGGGTTTGAACCTGGAGTTTGGGAAACTCATGCCTGAGGGTCTTTTTGAATAACTATTAAGCTATCTCTGTGCCTGGCCTGAAAATTCTGACGAGACACACCAGCATGGCTAAGATCCCTTTACTGAAGCAATTGTATCTCAGCCCAGGGTGCAAGGGAATTAATTACCTTGAGTGACATGGTGTCTGATCATTTCGTTTGTTCCTTTGCTAGTTTTTCCTGAGGCCTATAGTTAACTAACCCACAAAAGCTTTCTTATAGGCAAACATGTAATTTCTGTGGCTATTGAAAGATTAATTCCATTATGATATTATGCCTAGGATTTGACAAAAATCAGATAAGCAACATGTCTCCCATAATACTGCTCTGATTAAGTTTTCTTTCTCTCTAGGTGTGATGCGTTTTGTAGATGCACAATCCATGAACATTGGCAACTAGCTTAGATCTTGTTCTTGGTCCGACTGCTGTGATTGCTATGTCAGTGCTTCTCCTGCAGCTCTTCACCTGCAAATACTTCTCAAATAAGCAGAGGACTTTCCTTTTTCTTTCTTCCTTCCTTTCTTTCTTTCTTTCTTTCTTTCTTTCTTTCTTTCTTTCTTTCTTCCTTTCTTTTTTTTTTTGCCTCCAGGGTTATTGCTGGGGCTCAGTGCCTGCACCATGAATTCACTGCTCCTGGAGGCCATCTTTTTCCTCCCTTTGTTGCCCTTGTTGTTGTAGCCTCGTTGTGGTTATTGTTGTTGTTGTTGATGTCGTTCGTTGTTGGATAGGACAGAGAGAAATGGAGAGAGGAGGGGGAGAGAAAGATAGACACCTGCAGACCTGCTTCACTGCCTGGGAAGCGACTGCCCTGCAGGTGGGGAGCTGGGGGCTTGAAACAGGATCCTTATGCTGGTCCTTGTGCTTTGCGCCACATGCACTTAACCCGCTGCACCACCGCCTGAACCCTATTAGCTCATAGCTTCTATTTCTGATAAGTAAGTGTGCATGTGTGACTAGGTGAACAGCCCACATCAGATCTCAGGAGATCATCTGATTTCGAGTAATTGATTTGTAAAATTGAGGAGTGTTCCATTTTTCCATAGTTTTCTAGGAGAGCCTGTATAAAATACGCAGAATATACCAGTGAAGCACCCACATCTATAAATTCCTTCATATGGTCATTTAACATTGATATCACAATGTATTCTTTATTTATTTTATTTTATTTTATTTTACCTCCAGGGTTATCGCTGAGGATTAGTGCCTGCACTACAAATCCACAGCTCCTGGAGGCCATTATTCTTTTTTTTTTTAAAATTGAATAGGACAGAGAGAAATTTCGACGGGAGGAGTGGGTAGAGAGACAGAGAGACACCACCTGCAGACTGGCTTCACTGCTTGTGAGGCAATGCCCGCCCCATGCAGTTGGGCAGCCAGGGGCTCAAACCAGGATCCTTACGCTGGTCCTTGCGCTTCACGCCATGTGCGCTTAACCCGCTGCACCACCACCGAGCCTCCAATGTTCCAACTTCTCTAATGAAACTAAGGCAGTTTGGATTCTTCTTTCTGAATAGCTCAGTAATTTGTACCTTTCAACAATATGTTCAAGTTGCTACCTTAGCACATCAGTCGCATAATGTAAAAAAATACGGTTATTTTACCTAGCTTTAAAATATACTGGCTTAAATCTGATCAAGGTATTCACTTACTGATATATTTTTTTCAAATCATTATCTTTATTTATTGGATAGAGACAGCCAGAAATCAAGAGGGGAAGGCAGAGAGGGAGAGAGACAGAGACACCCTCAGTACTGCGCCACCACTTGCAAAGTTTTTCCCCTGCAGGTGGGCACTGGGGCCCTGAACCTGGGTCTTTGTGCGTTGTAACCTGTGAACTCAGCCAGGTGAGCCACCACCCAGCCCCTCACTGACTGATATTTTAATATTTCTGACATTTAAATTGAGGTTTTCTACTTCATTCTCTCCCTTTCCCACTCAACTTGTCTTTATCTTAAAGGTGTAAGGATCCTGCTTTGAGCTCCTGGCTCCCCACCTGTAGGGGAGTCACTTCACAGGTGGTGAAGCAGGTCTGCAGGTGTCTGTCTTTCTCTCCCCCTTTCTGTCTCCCCTCCTCTCTCGATTTCTCTTTGTCCTATCCAACAGCAACAATAGCAATGACAACAATAATAACAAGGGCAACAAAATGGGGAAAATGGCCTCCAGGAGCAGTGGATTCATAGTGCAGGCACTGAGCCCAAGAGATCACCCTGGAGGCAAAAAAAAAGGGGGGGGGGGTTGCTCTGGCTTCTCACGTGTATATGAAACTATCTCATATGAAATAAATACAATTGAAAATAAAATCAAATACTTCAAGGGTTTAAATCAAAATGAATCTTTTGTTATAGCAATCAGTCACTCTCTGCTATAACTATGCAACATGTTGAGATATTTCGGGGTGTCATCTTGAGAGAGGATGCTGTTGGCATTCTGTGACTAGTGGCCACAGAACAGCCTCCCACAACAAAACACAATCTTGCCCCAAATCCTGAGAACCCCTTTCCTAGTGCGTTACTAAGTTCTCCCTTGGATGGCCAGGGAAGTAGCTTCGTTGGTCTAGCACAAGGCTTACATGCCCAAGGCTCCCATCTTGATTCCACATATGGTATATATCACAGAGCTCTCTGGATGGGTGTGTTGGGATCCTTAGGATCGATCCCCAGGAGAGGAATTGCAGGGTCACAGGGCAGGTCCACTTCTAGCCTTGTAAGAGTTTTCCAGACTGCTCTCCACAGGGGCTGGACCAATTTACATTCCCAGCTGCAGTGGAGGAGGGTTCCTCTGTCCCCACAACCTCTCCAGCATTTGTTGTTACTGTCCTTTCTGATATATGACATTCTCGCAGGAGTAAAGTGGCATCTCATTGGTGTCTTTATCTCTGTGACTTTTACAATCTTTCTCCTCTGAAATTCTAACATGGAATAAACAAAATAAATCATTTTGGAAACGCCTTGCTCCTGAGCCAGTCGGTGACGCACCTGGTGGAAGACAAGGATCACTACAATGCGCGAGGATTAGGCTCAGTCCCCCGATTTCCAGCAGCAGAAGGAAAACGTATGGTAAAGCAGGACTGCAGGTGTCACTCCTTCCCTTTCTGTCCTCTCCTTCCAGCTCAGTTTCCCTCTATCTATCCAATACATTATAACTAAATATTTGTTTACTTTATTTTATGAGAGAGAGAGGGAGAGAGAGGGAGAGAGATATTCCAGAGCACTGCTCAGCTCTGGCTTATGGTGGTGCAAGGATTGAACCTGGGACTTAGGAGCCTCAGGCATGAGAGTCTGTTTGCATAACCATTATGCTATCTCCCCTGCCCTAAATAAAATATATTTTTTTAATCCTTTGGCAAGCATCACTACAACAAAAATATAAGCCAATCTTTTTTTTTAAAAATATATTTTCCTTTAAACATTTCTTATTAGTAGTATTTATCATTGCTGTACAGAATTATAAGGTAACAATGGGGCAGGTTCACACCAGTATGTGTTAGGTCATCTGTGGCCCCCATCACCATAGCCCTGTGCTCCTCACCCCTCCCTCCTCATGGGCACCAGAGTCACCACACTCCAGAAGCAGTTTGCTCACCATTTCATTTCCCCTGTGATTGTTTGCTTTGGTTTTCTACACTCCACGTGAGTGAGACCATCTGGTGGTCGTGTTTCTTTTTAATCTGACACTGAGCATGATACCACCGCTCTGGGCCAGATTTTTAATTCCCTTCCTCCACCCTTCCCTCCCTCTCTCCCTCTTTCACTTCCTTTTTTCTTTTCTCTTCTCCTAACTTCCTCGCTTCCTTCCTTCCTTCCTCACAAAGATTACCATTGGGGCTCAGTGCTTGTAGGACTAATCCACAGCTCCTGGACACCATTCTTCTATCCAGTTTTTTTTTTTAATAGAGTTAGAGAAAAAATGAGAGAGAAGGGGGGATAGCAAGATGGAGAGAGACAGAGAGAGAGAGAGAGAGCAAGAGAGTGAGAGAGAGAGAGAGAAAGAGAGAGAGAGAGAGATATTTGCTCCACCACTCATCTAGTTTTCCTCCTGCAGGTGGGGGCTAAGAATTAGAACCTGTGTCTTTGCACCTGATAATGAGTGTGCTCCTGCAGAGGCTCCACTGGCCACCCCCACAGCCTCTTGGCTCTTTATTGCAGAGAGAGGGAGAGAGAGAGAGAGAGAGAGAGAGAGAGCAGAGGGCACCACATTACTGCACTGCTGTCCTTGGAGAACCCTTGCTGCCAACCGTAATGCTGCCCAGTGGTGTTACATGTGCGGCTGGGGCCCAAACCAGGGACGTGGGTATGGTAGAGCTCATGCTGTATATGTCCTCTATTTATTGTGGAAGAATCTTAAAAGTTATCACCACACAAAAAGAAAAAAAGATCCCAAAGAATGCACTCAAGTTATGTGCAGAAGTGACACTTCTGAAAATGTTTGTTCTTTCAAGGAAAAGAAAGCTTCATAGTGTAATAGATCAATACAGTAGCTTTTAGGTTATGATCTGAAATAATCTTTTTTTTTATTCAGGGTTGTTAAATTTATAACCTTTGACCTGGTTACAGATTACCGGTGTATTTACATTTTTCTAGTATGTGCATGATGTAGTCTAGAATGTCATCAAGTTTAAATAGCAACTTACCTGACGCTGAGAATCAATACATTTGAAGAAAGAAGGCTTCAGAGATAGGGCGACACAGAAATGATGCTTTGTGAAGCAGCCTTGGAGAGAGAGCACTGAAGCCTTGGAACGGCCTGGGAAATGTCTGCTTTTTCAGTGGGGACGGCAGGAACTAAAATACGACTGAGGCTGCACTGACAGAATCAGGTCAGTACTGCACTTTATTTTGATGTGTCTCTTTTTTAAAATTTCTATTTATTTATTTTCCCTTTGTTGCCCTTGTCTTTTTATTGTTGTTGTAGTTATTATTGTTGTAGTTGATGTCATCGTTGTTGGATAGGACAGAGAGAAATGGAGAGAGGAGGGGAAGACAGAGGGGGAGAGAAAGACAGACACCTGCAGACCTGCTTCACCGCCTGTGAAGCGACTCCCCTGCAGGTGGGGAACCGGGGGCTCGAATCAAGATCTTTACCCCTGTTCTTATGCTTTGCGCCATGTGTGCTTAACCCGCTGTACTACCGTGCGACTCCCCTGATGTGTCTTAATATGGAAGTTCTCAGATGGAACTGAACCTACACAGTCTGAAATCTGTGGGAAGGAAAAACTCTACTATGTACATGGTCTAAGCCTCTGGTACTTAAACTTAGTCACTGTGTTAACCATATCCCAAATGGCTGGTAGCTATTGAAATTTCCCAAAGGAACCAAATTATTTGATGACTATTGAATTAGGAAATAGGAACTAGCCAACAAAACTGAGAATTAGTTCTATCTCCCTAGACTGCAACAACTCCAAGATTTTTTTTGGTTTTGGCTTAGGGTAATGCTGGCTACATTTTTACTGTAGAATGTTCCTAAGTTGGGCCTTCTTTTTCCTGATGTTTTTCTCATCACTAGACCGCAATTGTGGTATTCTGAGAAGAAGGTCACAAAGCTAATATGCCAGTTTTAGCAAATCATACTAAGATCATGAATCCTACCAACGTGGCAACACCTAGCTGAGCCAATACATTCAATGTAATTGAGGTCTTTGCACAAAGAGGATGTGCCTCCTACAGTGGTCTGGCAGAAACAAGGAAACAATAAAAATAAAAAAAAAGAAACATACTCAAAACATGTTCCCTAAAGAATTCTAAAGAGAGAGTTCTAAAGCACCGGACCTCATAATAAATGAAAGGAACAAGACATAATGAGCAAGGTTCCCAGAAAGAGCAGACTGCATATTCAGAGCAACATAGGCTGTTACCATCATTCGATACAGATTTAAGACCTATATGTAATATCTTTAAATAGATAGACAATGATTTAAAATGTGAAAAAGAAGTATAATCACCACATTTGATAAGGAAGTTAAAATAATGTTAACAATAACCTGAAAGAATTAGAGCAAAAGATTTTGGGGAATCAGAGTTGGGGAGTAAGTATTATATAAGACAGAGGTACTTTTAAAATGGAGTCGGGTGGTAGCACAGCCGGTTAAGCGCACATGGCGCAAAGTGCAAGGATCTTGGTTCCAGAGCCCGGCTCTCCACCTGCAGGAGGTCACTTCGCAAGCAGCAAAGCAGGTCTGCAGGTGTCTGTCTTTCTCTCCCCCTGTCTTCCCCTCCTCTCTCCATTTCTCTCTGTCCTATCCAACAACAACAACAGCTATGAAAACAATAACTACAACAAGCACAACAACAAAATGAGAAAAATAGCCTCCAGGAGCAGTGGATCCATAGAGCAGGCACCGAGCCCCAGAAATAACCCTGGAGGCAAAAAAAAACCAAAATGGACTGAGTGTCACAGGACTTCTGTGGTACATATGGTACATAAGATTCCAGGATAATCTTGCTGTTGAAAGCACGTTGAGATAGCAGTAAATTCAAACTGTCAAAACTAGCTACAAATGGATCAAGAAAAATAAATGTAAGTTGGATTCATATATGTATCACCATCTGATTTGTCTAAATGACTATATGACAAAATAGCGTTGAAGCATATACTTTAAAAACAATGGTGTAGAATAAATCATATATATGGAAAATATAGACCTTGAACCCTAAAAACTATCAAATTCAATTACATTACAATTCTAAATGTGCAAATAAGTATAACAAATCTTGTATATGCTGTCCTAAAGTTCAGATTACTTATCACTTAATGAAAATAGCCCTGAAACTGAGATAGTAAGGACTTCTTACAGATTTTGTTGCCAACATTCTGAGTAAAACATCATGCAGGTGAAACCTGAATTTAAGCCTCAGATGGGTGTCTCCGGCCAAGAAACAAGACATCACCAACTCCCCTTCATGTCCTTCCAATCACTTAAACCCCAGTGGCAACTGCTATCTTTGCTGCCAACTCTGGAAATTACGTTGGCCTCGTCTTGAGTTTCAAAAATTGAATTATGCCGTTCAAATGATCTTGCCTGTCTTCCCTTTGTGGTAGTTGTTAGCCACACACTTTGTTTTATTTTATTTTAATAAATTTTTTTTTTACTTACTTACTGACTTTTGTTGCCCTTGTTTCTTTTTATTGATGTTGTCATTGCTGGATAGGACAGAGAGAAATGGAGAGAGGAGGGGAAGACAGAGAGGGGGGAGAGAAAGACAGACACCTGCAGACCTGCTTCACTGCTTGTGAAGCGACTCCCCTGCAGGTGGGGAATCAAACGGGGATCCTTAGGCCAGTCCTTGCACTTTGTGCCACATTCGCTTAACCCGCTGTGCTACCGTCTGACTCCCCTTTTTTCCCCTTTTACTATAATGTAAATTATGTGTGTGTTCAATGGCTAGGGAATAAAAGGATATTATTAAGAAAAGAAACAAAAAAGATGAACTAGTTTGCAGAGACAGAAATTATGAAAAAACATTTTTAAAATGCTTCATGGAATTTTAGTATATGTCACATGATTAAAAAAATTTCTGCCATATCTTCCCACAAATATTCAGTAAAATATTCTTTTTTTTTTTACTTGGCATGCGTTTATTTATTTTATTATTTTTATGTATTTTTAAAATTTTTATATTTATTTATTTACTTTCCCTTTTGTTGTCCTTGTTGTTTAACATTGTTGTGGTTATTGATGTCATTATTGTTGGATAGAACAGAAAGAAGTGGAGAGAGGAGAGGAAGACAGAGAGGGGGAGAGAAGACAGACACCTGCAGACCTGCTTCACCACCTGTGAAGCGACTCCCCTGCAGGTGGGGAGCCGGGGGCTCGAACCAGGATCCTTACTCCATCCTTGTGCTTTGAGCCACGTGCGTTTAACCTGCTGCGCCATCACCTGACTCCCTATTTTTTTAAATTTTTATTTATAAAAAGGAAACACTGACAAAAACCAAAGGATAAGAGGGGTACAACTCCACACAATTCCCACCAACAGAACTCCATATCACTTCCCCGTCACTGATAGCTTTCCAGGTGAATATGGGCCCCAGATCAGATCAATTCAGTGGGGTTTACAGTCAACAATATTTATACACCTTTCCCATATTTGGGAGCTATTCTCTTCCTTGATCCAGCTCTCCTGCCCTTTTTACAGCCATGGCATCATCTCCCCAGACAATAACTTGGATCCACCTGTGATTAGATGTCAGGCTCAAGGAAAAAAAATGAAGAACAAACTAATATAGTCATGGGACCTTTGGAATATAACTAAAATAGGCCTACTAGCTATCTACAAAATGGAGACCCCAAATCTTTGTCTGCACTATTCCAGCCTTTAGGTTCATGATTGCTCAACAACTTGTTTGGATTTGTATGTTAACTCTTCTTTCAGTCACCAGGTTCCAGATGCTAACGTGATGCCAACCAGACTTCCCTGGACAGACGACCCCACCAATGTGTCCTGGAGCTCCACTTCCCCAGAGCCCTGTCCCACTAGGGCAAGAGAGAGACAGGCTGGGAGTATGGACCTCTCAATGCCCATGTTCAGCGGGGAAGCAATTACAGAAGCCAGACCTTCTACCTTCCGCATCTCACAATGACCCTGGGTCCATGCTCCCAGAGGGATAAAATATTCATTTTTAATGTTGACATTGTTGACACTCATCAGCATATTTCAAAGTTTAGAGATTCATGGTATTATACCTGTGAGAAGCCCTTCTCACCTCAGTTAATATGAAGGGGAATAAAGCACAATACTATTTTTTAAAATACATTAAAGAAATATGTTTTGATTTTTAAAAAAAAAACAGAAATCCTCAGTCAATTGTTTAGAAACTCTAGAACTCACTGGGTAACCAACAGTTGACCATCCAGACTTCAAAAGTAGGAAATAAAAATCTTCTTGTGCCCTTCTTTTTGGCCATTCCTGTCCCTGCCTGCACCAACACTCTACTACTGTTTTTCTTTTTAATGAAGAGTGAGAGACAGAGAGGGATAGAGAAAGACACCTGCGGCTTCTATCACTTGAGGCACTTCACCTGTGATGGGTGGAGACCAGAGGCTTGGCCAGGGATTCTGACATACGGTGATATGTGAGTTCTACCAAAGAAACGACCACCCCACTCCTTCTTGTGCGGTTTCAATTCATAGTTCTAGTTATTTCTAGCATTCTTTTTAAAGAAGATATTAATGATATAATAATGATTAACAAAATTGTAAGATAACAGGGGTACAATTTCATACAGCTTCTATTCCATGAATTTATCATCTCTGACATTTACTAACATTTATTTTCAAATGCATCATGCCTGAAATCACTGAGATTAATTAATAGTAATTAATAATTAATTAGTCAATTAATTAATAGTAACCAGGCTGTGCTTATTAAAGTTTAACTCTACTGGACTTTCCCTAAAAGCCCTGAATCAGAAATGCCTTAAAATAGCCACTATGATCTAATTCCATTTCTGCTCTCCTTATAATTAAAAGGCAAATTGAAAAATCTTTTTAAAAAAGAATATAAAACACTATAAAAATGTAAACTTGTGCAATTCAGCGTAAGTCACTCGCAGCTGAACAGCACACAGAGTGAGGTATGCCAGCTGCAGCAACAGTCAGAATAATCTGGTAATTATTACAAAAAGTTGTATCGCACCATCCAGAAACCTTGATATTCATCATCCTTGCATTGAAGTATTCCCCTCCCTTTGGGTTTCATCTTTGCCAACTTAAGCAAGTTTGGCTGGTGCTGGACTAGCTTTGCGGGCAGGAGACAGACGACCAGGAACTCATGGCTGAGCTCAGTATCTCTTTATTCATATGGAATGCATCACAATCTAAGCCATCTCTAATCAAAATCCTGTCCTTATATATATACTTGCCAAGTAGGGTGGGAAAAGGATGTGACATAGAGAGGGTGGAGCGAAAAGAGATTGGTGAAAATCAGGGTGTACTAGGAGAGGGGGCAGAGTAAAAAGACACCCTGAACCAGTGGGGATTAAACCAATGCCCTGCAGTCAGGGTGGTGCTATTTACATAACAGTGGTTATATAAATAGAATACAGTGTTAAGTGGGGGGGGGGATTAAACCAATGAAACAGAAGGGGTTTTAGAAGCATACCAACAGGTCGGACGTAATTTGTGTTGACTAGACACAATTATTATGAAAGTTAAACATATTAGCTCTATAGAACACTTGATATCTTCATATTGAAGAGTGATTGAGGAAAGCTCTTGATTCCTTTCCTATGAAAACTATGAATATGGGAGTTGGATGGTAGCGCAGTGGGTTAAATTAAGGTGGCACCAAGCACAAGGACTAGCATAAGGATCCCAGTTGGAACCCCAGCTCCCCACCTGCAAGAAAGTCACTTCACAGGCAGTGAAGCAGGTCTGCAGGTGTCTGTCTTTCTTTCCCCCTCTCCATATTCCCCCCTCCATTTCTTTCTGTCCTAACAATGACAACATCAATAACAACAACAGTAATAACTATAACAATAAAACAAAAGGACAACAAAAGGGAATAAATAAGTAAATATTAAAAAATCTTTTTTTAAAAAAACAAAAACCATACTATGTAGACTTGAGAGAACATTAAACCGTGTTGCTTCCATATGGAGACAATCTGAGGAAATTCTGGTTGTTCAATACCAGTTCCTATGTCTATCTTATTTTTAACCATTTCATTATTCTTTCCAGTCATGTTTCTAAAGTAATTCAATTATTTTCTTAAGATGACAACGTGATGATGAGGAGAAGTGATTGGAAAGTGGTAGAATGTTATAGCATTAATGAATACTTGAGCAACTGGATAAATACTTCATAAATGACGGAAAACTAATTCTGAGACATATGTTAGTGATTACTGAGATCATGTCTTCTTAGTTACAAATGATTAAATTCACATGGGGAAGTGTGAGCTCTCTTGTAATTTCGAGAACTCAGTTGCTGTGTTAGGCACACTGGTGAGCAGTGCCATACCCTGTACCTAATGTGGCAATAAGATGAATCTCCAGGGAGTCAGGCGGTAGTGCAGTGGGTTAAGCACACATGCAGCAAAGCGCAAGGACCAGCATAAGGATCCTGGTTCAAGCCACCGGCTCTCCACCTGCAGGGGAGTTGCTTCACAGATGGTGAAGCAGAACTGCAGGTGTCTGTCTTTCTCTCCCCCTCTCTGTCTTCCCCTCCTCTCTCCACTTCTCTCTGTCCTATCCAGCAATGATGACAACAATAACAACAATAATATCTACAACAATGAAACAAAAAGGGCAACAAAAAGGAAAAATAAATATTTCTAAAAAATTTAAAAAAGAAAGAATAAATTCCAGTGGAGAAGCAGTTACAGAAGCCAGAGCTCCCACCTTTTGCACCCCAAAAAGAATTTTGGTCCATATTCCCAGAGGGAGAGAAATGCTAGGGGAAGATGACCAGAGGGCTCTGAAGTGCAATTCTATCAAGATCAGAAGAGAAAAGGCCGGGAAGAAAAAAAAAAAGATATTTAGAAGAAGCAATAGGTGTAGGTGTGACTTAGAAGAAGAAAAAGCAGGGCCATAGACAAAAAGGGAAAATGGGCAATTATATATAATTATAGATAGTTATAGAAATTATAGTAAACCGATATCTGTAACCTTGGGAGAACCACTGCCGTTTCCAGTGTGTGTGTGTATTTGTGTGTGTGTGGGGGGGGGGTGGTTTGCAGACACAGAACTCTGGTGGGAACAGTGTGTAATTATAGCCCTGTTATCTTATAATTTTGTAAAGAAATACTAAATCACTAATAAAATAAAAGAGGGACAAGTGAGCTTCCGGTTCATGGTCTAGACACTAAGACACCCTGAGGTTTCTTACTAAATTAAAAGATCAAATTCATGAGATCATATGACCAAATAGTAAATTACATTTGAATTTTTCAAACCTTCAGGATATCTCACTTATGTAATGTGCTTAGGTTCAGACTAGGCCAACTGACTGTGCATCTTTCCCTCTCTCTGTCTCCATATAACTTACCATGTACAAGACCTTGATTTAAAATATATATATATATATATTTATCTATTTATTTATTCCCCTTTGCTGTCCTTGTTGTTTTATTGTTGTAGTTATTATTGATGTCACTGTTGTTGGATAGGACAGAGAGAAATGGAGAGAGGAGGGGAAGACAGAGAGGAGGAGAGAAAGACAGACACCTGCAGACTTGCTTCACTGCCTGTGGCCTGTGAAGGGACTCCCCTGCAGATGGAGAGCCAGGGGCTAGAACTGGAATCCTTATGCTGGTCCTTGTGCTTTGTGCCACGTGTGCTTAACCCACTGCGCTACCGCCCAACTCCCTAAGACCTTGATTTTAAGACCAAATTCACAAGGATGCACTAAGAACAGCAATGGGAGATATTCAAGGATGGTGTAGGGGTGGTGTTGTAGTATCTATCTCTTTCTAAAAAAGAAAGAAAAAAAAAGAAAAAAGAAAAAGAAAGAATAAAAATGTTGGTTCCAGGACCAGTAGTATCATGTTTAGATAAGGATCCCAGTGCTGCAAAACAAAACAAAAAAAAAAAGGAAATATGTTTAATACTGGGAGCATAATAAATGAAAGAAAATATATTTTGAACTTTCTCAAAATTAAATACTTTTCTGGGAAAAAAAGGCAATTACAAAAATCAGAATTGGGAGAATATTTTCAAATCATAAGTTTTGAATCTATGTTGTATAAACTCTTAGAAGACAATGATAATAAGAAACACCAGTAAAAGTAAACAGAATATTTGAGTAAATACTTCATCAGAGATGACATATTGAAAGTAAACTTAAAATAAGTATAAAATTTATCATTAGAAAAGCAAATTTTAAAACCATAATGATTTTAATAGCTGTTAAAATTTAAAAAAGCTAACAATTTCAGAAATTGAAAATGATATAAAGCAGTAAGAATTCTCTTTTATTGCTGGTCAGAATCCAAAATAACACAACCATTCTGAAATACAGCTTAGACGTTTTTGTTTTGTTTTTACATATCTAAACACATCATACTTTACAGCATTCAAGTAACTTGAAAATTAGACTGTACATAAACTTATAGTGATTTCATGCATAATACTTAAAAGCATGAAACAATTCAGATGTTTTTTAGAAAGTAGTGGCCAGAAAGAGAACAAAAACCTCTAGGATAGCCATAGAATGCAATACCATTTATTAATAAGAAGAAATTTACTATTTGGTCATGCAGTTACATCAATGAATTTTAACTGGGAAATGTCTTAAATTCTACCCTAGCCAACTGATAAAGCTTAACCTTGTTAATGATTTCATGTAAATACCAGGAACATTTGATATGATGTTACAAGAATGGTATTTCACCTTATTATTTTTAAAACATGTACCTTGAATATAACCACATGAAAAATGTAAAATAATGTCATGTTGAGGGAATGTTGCAGTTTATATATCTGACCAGTCCTCCAGAAAGTTATTAAAAAAAAAAAAAAGGAAGAAAGAAAAGAAGAGACAGAAAAAATAAGAACTTTGGGGAGTTTTGGCAGGAAACTGCTAGTAAAACCCAAATAAAATCTAGACTTTAGCAACAAAGTGAACAGTCATATACTAATTTCAGTGCCCTGGTATTGACAAATCTACTATAATAATGTAAGATTATAGACTTCCAGGGGGCATGATCATGGAGTAAAGGAGAACAGTCCTGACTCTCCCCTCAAACAGCAGATATCCTCAACCATTGATCTTAACAACCCTCTCCAACTATAGCTGAGCCATCTGCAGAAGCACTGCAGCCTCAGATGACTGAGTGAGTGTGTGTGTGGTTGGGGTGAGGAGGGGTGCAGTGTGGGATTGGAGCAAGCACACAGAGGCTAATAGCTCCTCAGAGTACAGCACTATGTTCCTTGTACATGCAGTCAAGGAGTGTTTGTTGTTAAAATTTTGGGGGCTCTAGCTGGCCGGGCTAGCTTCATGGGCGGGTAACAGAGACACGGAGACAACGGCTGGGCAAGGAAGCTGTATTTCTTTATTCAGGAACAACGATTCATAAACTAAGACAAACTAATCACCAAACAGAACTCTGCTGTCTCTTTGCGGTGGCGCAAGCACTCTCTCTTACTCCAGAACTCAGGAACTCTGGAACTCTGCAACTCTTCCACTCTGGAACTCTGAAACTCTTCAACTCTGGAACTCAGGAACCCTCTCTCGGGGTTCCTTGGGGCGGGGCCAAACGGGCCCGCGAAATTAGCAGGACTGATCCAATTCTCTTGGCGGGGGAGAACTAGAACCCAATGTAAAGCACACAACAAGTGTTGGCTGTGTGAAAGAGAGGAGAGTCTATGAGCTTTCAATCCATGCCCTAGAGGATGTTAGCCCACTGAGCAAGGACAAAGGACATTTCTAATGAAAAGCAGATGGTTCTATTGCCAAACTAAGGCAGATATATGTAAAGACAATTTGCAGGAGGTAGCAGATAAATGGTAAATGATAAATGGTATATCCTGCAATTCTGAACATGGCAGCTGAAAAATGGCAAACCCTTGAGGCTTCTTTTGAGACTGAAATCATACAGAGAAGCCACATATACACAGCACACAAGATAAAAAAAATCTCAAGGAAATAGCAATAAAAATAATCCCAACCCCCACTCCCCCAGCATCTAACATGAATAAAGGGAAGCCCAGTGATGATAATAGCACCACTTTCTGGCCAGCAATAACCAACACAATAAATGTGTAAACAGAAATACTGGGAAAGCAAACTTCCAGATAGGAAAAAACAGATAGAAATGAAACAGACAGACACCATGAAATTATAGACACAGAGGGACTATCAGAGAAAGACCTCAGAAAGTTCATTTTGAGGACTCTCCAAGAACCTAAGCACAGTATGGAGAAGCATATTCAAAAGTTGAAAGAATATTTCACTAAGGAGTTAGGAAACACAAAACAAGAGCTCTAAACAGATTTCTCTAAGAAATTAAAAAAACATGAGAGAAGAACTTCAATCAGAGTTCACTAAGCAGTTAGGAAGCATAAAAGATAAACTTCAAACAGAACTGCAGGGTGCAAAAGACACTGAGTGCAGTACAAATTCAGACAACAGGCTTCAGATGTAGACTCACTCATGCAGAATAATATCTAAGCTAGATGATGAAAGTAGCTTACCCTTTCAATGTAAAGATGAGGGAGAAGACAGATTTAGAAAAAATGAATCAATGTTCTGTGAAATTGTAGACTCCATCAAAAGACTGAATGTAAGAGTGATTAAAAGTCCTGATGAATGTAAGAGTGATTAAAAGTCCTGATAGGGTCAATGGACCAGAGACCATTTCCAGAGAACTTTTAGCTGAGGATTTTCCTCAATTAGGCAATCTTAAGAACATAATCATCCAAGAAGCAAAGTATACACCCAGATACATGAATGCAAAACAACCAATACCAAGATACATTATTGTAAAACTATCAAAACTTAATGACAAGTAATTTTTTTTTTACTAAAGTAGTACTGAGCTATGGTTTGTGGTGGTGCAGGAAATTGAACCCAGGGCTTTGGAGACTCAAGCATAAGAGTCTGTTTGCATAACCATTATGCTCTCTACCCCTGCCCAAAAAGTAAAATTTGTTGCAGGCTTCTAGGGAAAGGAAAGAAATTACGTACAAAGTTAGAGTTATCAGGCTTTTGTTGGACTTCTCTTCACAAACCTTAGAGGGAAGGTAAGAGTTGAATGATATATTCAAAGTGCTAAAAAGTGGGACTTCCAGCTATGGGTCTTGTATCCTGCAAAATTATATCCTTCACATATGAGGGAGAATTAACAGTCTTCTCAAATATCTAAAAGCCAAAGGAGTTTTCCATCATCAACCCCACCTTTAAAAATTATTGAAAGGAGTCCCACAAGAAAAGAAGAAGTAAAAGAATTCATGTTCTAAGCAACGTGTATTGCAGTAGACTAGAACAAATAACACAATAAAAATAGTAAAAACAGTAAGACAGGAAAAAGGAGGGAAGTAATGAAAAAAGCAGTCCTCTCAAATGTTAGTTAATCAAGACCAACTTGAAAATACTTTATTTAGATGCAATATGTTAGCTATTACACTTTTGGAAACCACATACAAAACAAGGAACAGCAATTCACAGAAAATACAAAAGAAATCAGTGAAGAACTCATCAGAGAAACCCATCCACACAAAATGACAGAAACAAGTGGGCAAAGTAAAATAAAATACTTAGAATACACTTGAAACAAAAATCAGAATAGATGTTATCAGACCACATATATCAATGATCACCCTAAATGTGAATGGCCTAAATACACCTGTCAAAAGACTCAGAGTTGCTAGATGAAGTAAAGAACAGGATCCATTCATTAGATGTCTTCAGGAAACACACAAGCAAAGAAAAGATAAACAGAAGCTTAATGTCAGGTGACACTGTGCCCTTTGGCTTAAAATGGATAAAATTGGAGATTATGCTTAGTGAAGTAAGTAAGGATGCAAACAAAAACTACAGAATGGCTTCACTTATATATGGAATATAGAGAATTAAAAGCAGAAACATGAAAATAAATATAGAACAATGGAAAAAAAGTCCACCCACATCCAAGTGTGAGGGAAAATTATACTGGTTTCCCATAGAGAGTGGGTTGGAGGGGGACACAGACATTTGGTGGTGGGTGTGGTGTGAAATTATACTCCTATTAACTTACAATCTTATAAGTCACTATTGATTCAAGATGTCAGGGGTGAAAATAGACTTAATACTTCCATTTATCTAGATGCCTAGATCATAGCTCTCAGTATACATATTTTTCAGCATAAGTATTTAATGTCTCATAAATATGTAAAATGATCAAATTCTGACACTGGGCTTAAGTTGTTTACGTCATTCTCTTTCTGTGTGTCTATATATATATATATATATGTAATTTTTTTAATACCTACAGCCTTAGGCCAGATAGATCAAAACCATTTGGCCCTGTTAGTATCTATGTTGCTGTTATTAGTAGACTAGTATAGTATAAACCATTAGTATACTAAATGGTATAAACCCATTTAGTGAGGTAAAGAGCATTATGCTAAATGCTAACCATTGGATTTTCAAAGGAAAGCAAGCTCACAACTTACTTGGTTATAATAATAACTATTGCTACTTAAAACTCTTTCTAAGACTACAAGGAACTCTTCCCATTCTATTTAAAACACATGTTTCTCCTAGTCCTGGAATATATGCTCATATTTCTTGATTTTTTTTTCTCTGACACCTTTCCCTGTTATATTGCCTCTTTCAACCTCAACTGAATCAACCCTACCAGTGCCAACATGCCATATTAAGCTGCTGCTGCTGACTTGTTACTGCAGATTATCACCAGAGATAGAAGCCTGAGATGTCAACCTCCTGACTCTTCCAATCTGATGAGATCTTTCCTAACACATGGGACTATCTAGTCCCATTCAAATGGCACATTTACTAACACAGCCACAGACACTAGATACAGATTAGGGCCTGGGATACGAGGTACATGTGTACATGTATCTATAAGCAAGGGGCAATTATATACTCAAAGTAAACATGTTTAATAGCCTCTGTGATTAGATGTAGACTCAGTAAGCCTGGTTTTCTAGTAGGATGGACTAAAGAAAGCATCATAAGTCCTCTAAACATGCATTTATTAGTTAGGCCTAAACACCCTCCTCTCCTACTTCTTACTTCACATCCCTCACTCTATCTGCTCAATAAACTATACAACAGGGAAGCACCATTCTCATATCTTCATCAATCTCTTCTGATAGAGTATTGGCATTATTGTTAGCCTTTGATAAGCTTCACAACTAACACTACAAGAATTGTCCAAGAATTGTTGGTATGCTTCTAAAAACCCCTTCTGTTTCATTTGGTTTAATCCCCCCTGCTTAACACTGCATTCTATTTACATAACACTGTATTCTATTTACATAACCTCTGTTAACAAGCACCACCCTCCCTCCAGGGCATTGGTGGTTCAGTGATAGAATTCTTGCCTGCTCCACCCCCTCTCCTTGTCATACCCTGATTTTCACCAGTCACTTTTCTTTCCACCCTCTCTACATCACATCCTATTTACACCCTACTTGGAAAGTATGCAAGGACAACATTGTTTGTTTTAGTTAGTAGGTAGTTGTGTTAAGTTTAGCTTAGCTCGGCTTAGATTGTGCTGTGTCCTGCATGAATAAAGAGATACTGCCTACAGCTCAACCATGAGTCCCCGAGTCTCTGTTACCCGCCCGTGAAGCCAGCCCGGCGAAAACAACATATGGCGCCTACAATGTGGGACCGGACCTGCGCAACTCCCAGATAAGTGAAGACTTTGCCTACCTATGCACTATGGTCTTCTCTTCTACTTATGAAGAGGTTTGCCAAAGCCTCTACTGTTTCATCATGAGACAGTTACTCTGTCTCTGGAACATTTTGCTCTGGGCCACACTTTGTTTCCCTGACCGGGAACTTTGGTTTCTTATGACCGGGATCATAGAGCTTGGGAGATGCACGGAGATTTCTCCTTGGACTTTCTGGATTCCCTCTCCCATGTTTCCTGAGGAAAAGGACTACATTTTGCTCCTGGCCACAGTTTGGTTCTTTATGACCGTGATTGTAGACCTTGGGATATGCATGGGGATTTCCCCTGGGACTTTCTGGGATTCTTCTCAAATGTTTCCCATGGAGAAGGACTACTTTAATTTGAGGAACATTCTCAAGTACCCTGGAAGTCCCCAAGAATGGAGACACGTAGTTAGTTCTACTCTCCTGATTCGATTCTTTCTTTGATGGGAAGACACTTTTAAAAATGGGTGCCTGCAGTCCTGCAGGAACAGTCAGAAGCACCCTAAATGGAATTTCGAGGAGCTTTTTGGACTAGGACGCCCTCTGGGGACTCTTGATGCTACATGGTGAGATCTGTTTCGTAAGAGTGATTTGAATGACTGAATTTTTGTTTGACATTGACTTAAAAAAATGCTGGATGCAGCCATGGTTTCTAGAGACATCCAGAAACAATCCAAAAAAATTGTTTTTTCCTCCTTTGATTTCCTTTTTTATGTCTTGGCATAAATCTGAAAAGTTTAATCCTGAAAACAGTATGAGTTATGGGCGGGGCAGATAGTGGAATGATTATGTTAATTATTCTCATGCCTGAGGCTTCTAACCTTGGTTCTTATGTTTACCTTTCCACATTTTATTGAGTTTAAACTGTTTAAACAACCTTAAAATAATACTAGAAAGGACTTCCAATTATAATGGGGTTATCAATTATAGTTAACTTCTAATCTGCTACAAGTTTTGTTTGACAAGTAAGTGAATTTCAGCTGTCAAGTCTTCACATGAAAAAGCATCTACTCAAATGTAACTCCTGGAAATCCATTTGGACCCCTGTTCTCTGACATCACCCACAAGATGGAATCACTATAACGCACCACCGGAAACCAGTGATGTGACCTGGCATGACCTGAAGAAACAGATTCACAGACTCCAAAGATCACTCTTTATAGAAAAGCAGAATTCCAGTGGCCGACATTCCCCATCAAGACAGACATGCAGCATTTCATCCCTTGGCATTTTCTTCTGTGGTCAGCTACTTTGGACTGACACCTTCATCAGACTTACTGGTACACGCTGCTGTGTTTCTCAAAGACTAACTTCAGCCAATTGCCTTGAGACTTTATAGACCATGTTCCCTCGCCTGCAGGCTCTGTCCCCAGAGGTAGAAAACTCCCCCTCCTTATTAGGTTATGCCCACAGAGTCAGGAAATGCCCTTTGAGGCAAGAGATGCCCCCAGAGGCATGAAGCGCTCCCAGAGGTCCTTTCGCCTGCTAGGCCTTGCCCTTTGAGTCAAGAAACATTCCTCTTGGCATCACACTGGTTATTGCTGCTCACCTATTTTGTTTTCCATGTCTTATGCCAGTTCTTTTGAAAACACCTGTATGATATAGGTTTCTGTTCACCCCACAATCCTGATACTATGGCCATTAGTTAAAAAGAAAGGAGGAATTGTTGGTATGCTTCTAAAAACCCCTTCTGTTTCATTTGGTTTAATGCCCCCTGCTTAACACTGCATTCTATTTACATAACCTCTGTTAACAAGCACCACCCTCCCTCCAGGGCATTGGTGGTTCAGTGATAGAATTCTTGCCTGCTCCTCCCTCTCTCCTTGTCATACCCTGATTTTCACCAGTCACTTTTCTCTCCACCCTCTCTACATCACATCCTGTTTATACCCTACTTGGAAAGTATGTAAGGACAACATTGTTTGTTTTAGTTAATTGGTAGTTGTGATAAGTTTAGCTTAGCTTGGCTTAGATTGTGCTGCATTCTGCATGAATAAAGAAATACTGCCTACAGCTCAACCATGAGTCCCCGAGTCTCTGTTACCCACCTGTGAAGCCAGCCTGGCAAAAACAACAAAGAATTATACTAGCAAAAACTATATATCAAGTAAAGGACATTTATGGTTCCTATGGCAACCTTTGTTAGAATCATCAAACAAGTAAAAGCAGAAAAACTTGAGGCTAACTGAGACTCATTAAAATCCTAGGTCTAGTGTCTATATTGAGAACAGATCCCATAAACCTAATACAACAAAGGACATTCAACACTTTAACAACTGGGAGAAAGCCTAAGCTTGTCAGATAAAAAGTGACTACAAAGTTGGATAAGGGCAAGAGACTGGCTCACTTAACAGTGGACCCTTTTGCCCATATCAGGCCATCTCATCACCTGGGGTCCTAGAAAGGGAATTTTTGGACTTCTCCCTAGATAATGTGAGCCTCTACCTCCGACTGAGCCCTCTAGTATCCCTAGGACAGCAATGGGAACATCATTATAAGCTATTTTACAGGCTTCTTCAGGATGCCTTGGGTTTACTCTGAAATAGCAATGGTAGGTACTCTCCAAAGAGAGACTGAGTCTCCCTACACTGCCACTCAAGTAAGATTAAATCTGAAATGAGTGTAGCCTCGAATTTTTCCAGCTATGACTATGAACCGTGAGCTGTCTGACAGACACTTAGAAGTTGTACAGGCCCTGTGCTAAAGACAGATGGATATGGGCCCTGGGCTAGATCACTGCAGCAAACAATTACTTGTATTTGTATATCTCCTTCAAATTTGCAAGCAACCTTCTGCCCTGCTCCTGCTTCCTAGTTCTTATTCTTAACTCTGAAACCATCTTCCCAGAGAATATTTCTGGCCCACCCCATGTTATCTATCAAGCTCAAGCAAAGATTATTAAGACAAAGGCTCCTAGGAACATTCCTACAATAGACTTCCTAGCTTCCTTCCACCTTGAGGCCCCTACTATCAACTGCTCTATTCCTACATTATGGTTCCTGTTTATTAAATATTTTTTCCTGTTGTCCATGTTATTGAATTTCAACCACCAAGGTCCAGATGCTACTATGAGTCCATCCTGACTTCCCTGGGCAGATGACCTCACCCATGTGTCCTGGAACCTCCCCTCTCCAGAGCCCTGCCCCACTAGGGACAGACAGACACAGGCTGGGGGTGTGGATCCACCTGCCAAGAACTATGTCCAGCAGAGGAGCAATTAAAGAAGCCAGACTTCCCATTTTCTGCACCTCATAAAGAATTTTGGTCCACCATCCCAGTGGGATAAAGAATAGGGAAGTTTCCAATGGAGGGGATGGGACATAGAACTCTGGTGGTGGGAACTGTGTGGAATTATACCTCCATTACACCTCTTACAGTCTTGTAAATCAACATTAAATCACTAATAAAAAATAAAACATTAAACATATAAGGTTATAACCACTAGGGACATTCCCTGAGGGGGTACAGGAAGAAATCTCTATAGAAACTTTGTAAAATTTCTTTAAATTGAAATTATTCCAAAATAAAATGTTACTTTATAAATGTATACAGACTGTTTGGAAGTAAGCATAGCACTTGAACACCAGACTTTCATGCCACAGGCCTGAAGGCCCCAAATTCACTCCTTGCACTAACATCATCCTGAGATGAGCACTGTTCAGGTTGGTCTCTCTCTCTCTCTCTCTTTCTCTCTCTCTCTTTCTCTCTCTCTCTCCTCTCTTTATATCTGTCTCTATGTCTCTCTTTTTCTATCCTCTCTCTGTATCTGTTTCTTTGTCTCCTTTATTATCTGTTTTTATCTCCTTTATCTTTATCTGTTTTGTCTCCTTTATTATCTGTTTTTATCTGTTTCTTTGTCTCCTTATCTGTCTCCTTTATTAAAGCAAATAAAAATTTAAAATAAGGTGAATAGCCTTAACCATTTATTCTTCTTAAGAGCTGTCCTATTTGCTTCTGTTTAGTGTGATTATATTAGGATCAAAATACACAACACATATATGAATACATTCCTCTGCTGATTTTTTTTCCCTAGTGCTACATAAAGGAGTCTAGAATCTCTACTGTCATTCCCTCATATGGTCCATTAATTCACAATGTGTATGTGTAAATTGACAAAAGAAGTACTTCAGTTCCTACTGCCATAAACGCTAACAGTTGCAATAGTCTTCCAAAAATCACAGGGACATTTGCATTTTGATATCCCATCATGAGCTCCCAGGCAGCTTCTATAAAGTTGAATTCACTATTGAAAAATTTTCTCAAATGCCAAAACCTATGAGCAACACTGCTGATATTCTATTTTTAAAAGATTTCCAAACCATTTTTATTGGGTGGGGAATGTAATGGTTTACAGTGCAATCATTGACACATGGATACAATTTCTCATCGCCCTGTGAAAATTCTCTGCTATCCTATTTTTTCAATGGAAGACAAGAACTGAAGAATCTAAAATCTAAGTAAGAAGTAATTGGGGAATTTAAATAATCCAGAAGTCAAATGAGGAGCCTTAACTTCGGGGGGAACTAGTGATTGTCCCTTAGGTCCTCAGAAGAATGACTGTTAAGTATGGGCCCCCGACATGAAGTACAAAGTTATAAACTCAAACACAGTTTTGATTCAAGTAGCAGAAGTGCCAATAAAATGGAATCATGAAGAAGCCGCGTGTGTCTTCCATGACTCTGAATGAGGTAGAGTGATAATTTCCACATATTTCTACTATCTCAACAGACTCCTTAGGCTATGAAATCAACTTAAGCCTCCAGACATAACAAAGGAAACCTCGGTTCTGTGAAATTCCTTAACTTAAATTGCCCAGTATTTTCAAAGAGCAAAGTTAGTAACTAGATTCGATTAGTAACTAATGTCAAATAACAAAGAAACAAGTTACTGTGTTCAGGAAATAATGGAAACAATAGTTACAAACTGTGGTTTGTCAGATATTGGGATAGTGTGACAAAACCCATTGAATCAATATGTATAAAACTTTATGATGGATGGAGAAAGATGGTCAATGGTCAAGAAATCATAATTGCTAAATCATCTAATCACTGTAGCTATTAAGAGGCAGTGATACCTTGTTAAGGACATAAGGATACGCTAGTAATAAGTTTAGGGCAGTTCCCATCATAAGATACTGTTAAAAAAACACAAAGTAATCAAGTCAGCTAAGGATCACCACAAACTAGACTTGGTGTGTTAAAAAACAAATCTTTCCTCTCCAATTTGACTGGATGATAAAATTGCAATTCCCTTGCTTTGCTTCTAAGAAGAACTGGCAACCAGCTACACAAGGGGATCGCAATCTAAACACTAGCTAGCACTGGCTACGCTCTTGCAAATTCAACTAAAATCGTGCCAGGGTCATTTCAGCATCACTTCTAGGACTAATAATGCTAGCTGTGTACACCCTTTACTGTCATCAGTTTCTATGTCCTGGAGACAATTTTACAAATATAAAACCCAGCCTGTAAGCCTGTAAGCATGTGATCTGGCCAACAACTACATCTACAACTACATATGCACTATATAAACCTTACAGCTGATGCAGCATTTTAATGTAGACTTTTTGTAACTTGAGATTACATGGAAAAGGAAAATAAAATTCTGGTATTGTCTTCTTGGCCTCTTTTCTTTCGATTCTCTGAGTCAGCAGGCTGTACAGCTCAGGATTCTGAGTGGTTAGCCAAATTCTGCCAATGCTTTTTGCCAAAATGAGATTCTTATTTCATGAAGAATCTAGGGTCATTTTTATTTTTTAAAAAATATATGTTGGCCTATGTTTGTAAGCCTTTAAGTAACTAAATAAATCCTCAGATGGAAAATCTTTAATTTAAAAATATTATCAAGGCAAACCATAACCCCTTCATAGAAGCTTTGGGCAAGTGCTCCCTTCTCCAGGGATTCACTTAGAGTGAATTGGCCATAGCTTGATCTGAACAACACTCCCTCAACTGGCACAAAACTGCATGTTGAAACCTCAAGTGTTTAGACTGGCCTTTCTAGAAACACCTTACTTATTTACTAAAAGTCTGCATTGTGAAATTTTCTTTCATCTACTTTTCTCCTTTTTTTTTTTTTTTTGTTCTTAATGCCTAATGCCCAGATAGTCTGTCTTCTCATCTCTGGTGCTTATTGCCTAAGTGTCTTGACCTACTGTGAGATTTATACTCTTGACAGCGCCACTTGTGACACAGAGAATGCTGTAAATGTGGTCTCACAAGTGCTAAGAAAGACATGTGCAGGGGGATTTATAGGGAGAGAGACAGAGGATGCCTGCAGCACTGTTTCACCACTTGTGAAGCTTCTCCCTTGCAGGTGGGGACCAGGGGCTTGAATCCGGATCCTTGCACATTATAATGTGTGTGCTCAAACAGGTGCTCCACCCTCTCTCCTCTCAATTTATCTCGGTCTCTACCCTAATAAAAATAAATAACTATTTTTAAAAAAGATGTGACCCATAGAATGCCCTTTAAACCTGAAAGGTGTTGTGTATGATGGGCCAGGAAGAAAGAGAGGAATGCTGGTTGACTACACGTTGGTGAAAGGAGACAGAATCAAAAAAGAGGGGAACACAGGGTGGATCTTGGACTGATGGTGGGGTACTGCACCAAAGCAGGGAATTGTGGGAGAGGTCTGGGAGAGGGGTTTGGATGGGGTGTTTGGGGTCCTAGGGTGGGGGGTCAGAGTACTTTGCAGACAGCTACAACCTGGAGCTGGAGAATGGAGCTCATGTGTACACAACTGTGCTATAAATTAACTTCCTAATACAGTGTGTGTGTGTGTGTGTGTGTGTGTGTGTGTGTGTGTATGTATGTGGGGGGAAATCTTCTTAATTTCTCAAATGAAGTTAACAGTAAAGTGAAGCTAACAGCTCACAGGCAATTTCCACACAGGTAATATTTCACAAATATTGTAAACCTTGAGCTCTATATATAAGTCGACTCACTCTCCTCTGAGGCCATGGTTATAATGGACCGATTTCCAGACAGCCCAAATGGAGCTAAAACAAATGAAGTCTAAGACTTCACAAACTGGAGTGCCCACAGAGGCATCACATGAGAACACTGAATCGCTCATGTCTCCGTCTACAGTTCCCATTTCAAATACCCTGTTTGGTTTCCCCATTCTACAAAAGCATAGACTGTAGATCAAAGAAGAGAGTGGAATATGAAGTGTTGTATGCTTTACATTGGTTTGTTCTAGCTCTCCCCCTGCCAAGAAAATTGGTTCAGTCCTGCTAGTTTTCGCGGGCCCGCTTGTTCCCGCACCAAGGAACCTCAAGAGAGTTCCAGAGTTCGAGAGTTCTTTGCGCCGCCGCAGGGGAAGGAGGCAGGAGAGTTCTGTTTGGTGATTAGTTTGGTTTAGTTTATGAATCGTTGTTCCTGAATAAAGAAATACAGCTTCCCTGCCCAGCCGTGTGTCCTCGAGTCTCTGTTACCCACCCATGAAGTTAGCCTGGCCAGCTGGAGCCTCCGAATTTTAACAACAATGAAGAAAAAGAGACTTTAGAGAAAAAACAAAGAGATGAAAAGGAAATGCTGTGTTTTGACGGTTACTTGAAAGCTGTTCTCCCCAGAGAATATTTTTCACTCTACAGTTTTAAGTTAAAGTATGAAAAATTTGTGTATTTTAAAAAATTAAAAAGTCACCTTACTTGAGTTGGCAAAAGTTAGGTACATCCTGCCAAGATTTCTACTATTAATAAATAAATCTATAAAAACATCACTTTTTTCCCCTAAACTTATAGTTATTTTACATGTAGTAACTTAATGTATAAAAACACAAAATTAAAACACTCATTGTGTAAGTCTTTGTAGTTTTCTAACTTGGAATGAAGGTTTGGGAGAAGTGGGATGAAAAATGAACTTTTGGGGGCCAGGTAGCAGCCTGATTAAGTTCCCACACTACAGTGCACAAGGACCCAGGTTCAAGCCCCTGGTCCCCACCTGCAAGGGAAACCTTCACAAGTGCTGAAGCCAGGCTGCAGGTTCTCTCTGTCTCTTTCCCTTTCTATCTCCCCTTCCCCTCTCAATTTCTCTCTGTCTCTATCCAATGTAATCATATATTTAGATTCAATTGACATTCCCACCAGCAGTGCAGGAGGGTTCCTTTGTCCCCATAACCTCTCCTGCATTTGTTGCTGCTGTTACCTTTTCTGATGTATGGCATTCTCACAGGAGTGAAGTTGTATCTCTTTGTTTTCTTTATTTGCATTTCTCTGACAATTAATGACTTGGAGCTTTTTTTTCTCATATTGTTAGCCTTTCAGACCTCTTCTGTGGTGAATATACTATTCATAGCCCTTCCCCATTTTGTAGGGTCTGGTAATTTGTTTTCTTGTTGTTGAGTTTGCTGGCTCTTTATATATTTTGGTTATTAGCCTCTTGTTTGATGTATGGCATCTAAAGATCTTATTCCATTCTGTGAGGGGTCTCTTGGTTTCTTTTGCTGTGCAGAAGCTTTTTTAAAAATTCTTTTAAATCTTTATTTATTAGATTGAGACAGCCAGAAATGGAGAGGGAAGGGGGTGATAGATGGGGAAAGAGACAGAGAGACACCTGCAGCCCTGCTTTACCACTTGTGAAGCTTTCCCCCTGCAGGTGGGGACCAGGGGCTCGAACCTGGGTGTTCACCAGTCACTTTTCTCTCCACCCTCTCTATATCACATCCTGTTTCCACCCTACTTGGAGAGTATAAAAACAGCTGCTCTTCTGATTAAAGACACTTGGAAATTGCTTTCCGGCTCCGAGAGTTCCAGAGTGTATCTCCTGCGAAGTTAGTGCGGCACGAGTTCCTGATCCCTCTCCGACGCAGCACCCTAGATCGGCTCCAGTTGAGTTCTCTCCAACCCAGAGAGCACTAGCTCGGGAAGAAGTACCCTCAGGTTATCCCGGCATCTGGCGCCCAGAACAGGGACACGTAAGCAGCAGATTTACAAGAAGACATCCTAAGATAAGTACACACCTTTTGGTTATTTTCAATATTGTGTTAAGGCACTGTGATTTTTTTCTTTCTTATTGTTTTCCTGAGATCTCTCCACCATGGAAAATCTTTTCCAAATTCTGCATTCTTTTTCCAGTATACAATTTTTATATATCTGCGACATTTTTCTCGGGGCTGCACCTTATATCCTGTTGATCATCATAGCAGCTTTTAAGGGATATATAGGGCAACCTCTCAAAAGGCTTAAGGACCTAGAGGCTGAGGTCCAAGAGATAAAGGAAGTGATCATAGAACTTAACAAGCACCTTAAAAACAAGAAGAAGCAAAGGCCTGTCGTGATCCTGACCCACCCTAATTCCTCTGTATCTTGCCCTGAGGCCCCTATTTTGGCATCTTGCCCTGAGGCCCCTATTTTGGCAGACATGTGTCCGAATTCCCCTTTGGACTCCACAGCCACTTCTTCAGCCACCCCCATTTTGGCAGACACGTGTCCGGAACCTCCTGCTGCCTCCACGGCTGCTTCTTCGCCCACCCCTGTTTTGACAGACACATGTCTGAATTCTCCTGTAGCCTCCAAAACCACTTCTTCAGCCGCTTGTCCAGAAGCTTTCACTTCGGTGACTCCTCCTACCGCTATACACTTATCAGAGCAAGTCCACACATTTCCGGTCAATGTTGCCCCCAATAGACAAAAACCTCAGGCCTGGTATCCATATTCCGTCACAGACCTGAAGAAACTACGCCAGGCTATCAAGGATGACGGTGTTCATGCCCCATGGACCAGGTCCATTTTACAAGGCCTGCTTCAGAACCTTAATACCCCCAAGATTGGAGGGATGTAACTCGCACTACGCTCCCAGGCCCCCTCTTCCTGCAATGGGAGGCATTCTTTCGCGACAAATGTTTACAACAATCGTGGAAAAATATTCAAAATCAGCCAGAGGGGAATTTTGATGCATTGTTTGGAACAGGCCAATTAGAAACAGGGATTCAATAGGCGGAAGCCAAGTTTCCACCGGGGTATTTTGATCATGTATGCCTGTGTGCATTAAAAGCATGGGAGCGATTAACACCACCCATGGGAGCGGCCTCAGCCCCCATTCTCTCCCTTCAACAAGAACCTGATGAATCCCTCACTAAATTCATTGTCAGGGTCCAGTCGAGTTTGGAAAGGAAGATTTATAATCCTGACGCTCGTTTTCTCCTCCTGCGATCCATAGTCTGGGATGGAATGCTTCCGCATTTTCGACAGGCCTGTATCACTCTTAAAAACAAACACCCAGATACTTGGATTCTAGCTACACAGGATCTCAGATCAAGCTCTTTTCAAGGACCTATGTTACAGGCCTATGCAGCTACCTTACATAAGCAAAAAGGGGCTTGCTTTCAGTGCGGTCGCCAACGGCATTGGCGTAACCAATGTCCAGAAAATAGACTGCGACCCCGCCTCCAGTCAGGGCAACCCCACCTCCAGACAGGGAATCAGAGACCACGAATGCCTTGTCCCAGATGTCAGAAAGGATTTCACTGGAGGAGAGATTGTTGGTCAAGGTTCCATAGGAACGGCACGCCTCTGCCAAATGTAAACAGGGATTTAAACTAGGTGTGGGGCTTCCTTTAGCCCCGCCCCCAAGAGGGAAGGAAGCAGGTCACCTGCTTGGTGCTGTGCCCTTCTTCCACAAACAGAAGCCCAGCTTGGGACCCAATCCGACGCTACACCCACCACGCCAAGTAACAATAACAGAGGGTGAGCAGAAGGAGGAACCCACGGTATGTGGGAACTTCCAGCATAGAGATAACCAGCTGGAGCAAGAGAACAACTTGAATTCGGAGCCTGAGATTTTATGGACCACCCCTGTTTTAGAAAGGGGTCACCCAACTATGACAATAAAGATTGGTATTATTCCTTTTAAGTGTTTGATTGACATGGGAGCAGATAAGACAATATTAAGACAAGCAGAGGTTCCCCAGAGTTGGGAACTCCTCCCAGGACCATGCTTACATGGTGTTGGAGGATTGACTCAGGCATTCTGCACACGAGATTCCCTTGTGTGGGAAGATCCAGAAGGGACTACCGGACGCTTTCAGCCTTTAATAGCTGATATAAGCACCAATTTATTGGGAAGAGACTTGCTGGAATCTTTAGATGTAGTTATATCCTCAGACACCTCTGCAGGACACCACACTCACTCCTGTGAGACTGCTAGACCCAACCAGCACCCCCAATACTAACTGCCACTATTCGTAACAGAACTCCCCGCTTAGATTGGCTTTCTAATGAGCCTGTCTGGGTGGAACAGTGGCCTCCACAGGAATTCTCCTAGCCTCTGTCTCTAATCCTGCTGACTTTCATTCCCTAACCCATGTTAATCTTAAAGGTCTTCGAGCTCAATTTTCTGATATTCCTCTGCCACAGTCAAAACGTATTCTTGCTACATGTTCCTCCTGTGCAGGTCTAATCAAAACACCTGCTATTCAAACTCTGGGGGTTAATCCTCGAGGTTTAAAAGCCAAGGCTCTTTGGCAAATTGATGTTACCCACATACCTAACTTTGGCAAACAAAAATATGTGTTCGTCTCAATGATACCTTCTCTAAGTTTATGTGGGCTACAGCTCAGAATGGAGAAAACTCAAAAAAGCTTATAAGCCATATGCTCTCCTGTTTTGTTGTAATGGGCTTACATCTTCAACTTAAAACGGATAATGGACCTGCTTTTACCAGCAAACAATTTAAAGATTTTTGTTCCCTCTGGAACATTACTCATACTACAGGCATTCCGTATAATCCACAGGGACAAGGCATTGTTGAGAGGGCCCATCAAACTCTTAAGGCTCAATTAAATAAAGAAAAAGGGGAATGTACTCCCCCAATATCCAGCTGGCAAAAGCCTTAACTACATTGTATCTCTTTAATATTTACAAAAACTCAGACCAACCTCCTATTATTCTTCATTGGCAAACACCACCCACCCTCCCAGCTATTAAAGTCAAATGGAAAGACCCACTTGATAAAATGTGGAAAGGACCTGACCCCCTGTTGACTATAGGGAGGGGTTTCGCATTCATTTTTCCACAAAATTACTCCAAGCCTGTTTGGGTTCCTGCCCGCCATGTCCGGCAATACCCACAATGATGAACTATCTTTTTCATATACTGCTGTATCCGGCTTGATAGAATTGTATTCAATATTTTAGCATCTATGTTCATCAGAGATACTGGTCTTTAATTTGCTTTTTTTGTTGTATCCCTGTCTGCTTTTGGTTTCAGAGTGATGCTGGCCTCATAGAAGCTGGAAGCAAGTATCCCTGTGTCTTTAATCTTTTGCAAGAGTTTTAAAAGTAGAAGTATTAACTCTTCTTTAAAGGTTTTATAGAATCCATTTGGAAAACCATCTGATCCAGGACTTTTATTGTTATGAATATTGTTAATAAATGTTTCAATTTCTTTGGTGGTGACTGGCCTGTTCATATTTCTAGCAGCTCTTTATTTGATTTTGGATGTTTGTAGTTATCTAGGAACTTGTCCATTTATTCCAGGTGGAAATTAACAGTTGTTTCAATGTTATCTCAACCTCTGAGTTGAAGCACAGCTGAAAAATATAAACCCTTTTATGTTCTTTTTCTTCCCTGTAAGCTATGGGAGCCTGAGGGCTTTTAACTATCAGTAGGTATTTTAGCTTAATCACTTGTCCAGCTTCTCTGACAGAAGACAGAGCTGAGCCAGGCAGCACGCCTTGGCCCTGTGAGTTTCTAAAAAAAAAAAAAAAAAAAAAGTCCTGAAAATCCTGTTTGTCTCCTGTGGGTTCTGAGGCCATTATTCAGCTTGTCTCCCAATCTCCCAATTCATCAGGTGAGTAATATAGAAAGCTTCCCACTGTACAACCACTTCCAGACCACCAGGAGTACAGGTCTTCTGAGTTTCCAGGTCAGTTCTCTCCCCCTGATGTTGGCACAAGGTCTCCAGGCTGATGCTTCAGCCTCTGAGGGGCGGTAGCAATGGAGACTCACTGTGCCATTTGATGATCATTAGGGGATCCTCTCCTCCCTCCAGCATTCATTTTGTTGATCAAACATCTGAACTGGCAAACTTCTGAATTGTTACCAGTCACTCCCGGTTTGGTATGGACTTTTAGTTCCAGCAATGTCTCCTTAGGCCCCTCTCTGTCCATGAGCCACACGTGTTTGCACTCACCTATGACTTGGTAGCTTCCCAAAGTAGTCCTAGTCTTGTCTTGTTGCATTCTCAGGTGGTCTTTGATATTCCTAGCTGACCAGGGAGAGGAGAAAAACGCAGCTGCTTTTACTCTGTAGCCCCACCTCCAGCTTGACTTTTCAATTATGAGTCTTTTGGAAAGCTGATGTTCATACTACCAAGATTATGTCAGTACATTGTAGAAACTGTGGTATTTAATATATGCTGATGTAAAAATATATGTTATTTCTGCTCAGCCATGAGCATACAATCTGGTTGAGATGGTAGAATCCTAGGGAAATTCTCTCTGGAGATAAAAGTAGAATATATTATTTTGAGAGCTCTTAGAATGTTCTCTTCTTTCAGGTGCTTTTTTGAAATATTGAGGCCAGAATTTTAGAAGCTAATTATATGGAGTCTTTCAATCAAGACTTCTGGCTGATGTTATAATATTCTTGCCACACTATTCTTGTTTGGAAGAGTATCATGCACTGTTAAACATATGGGCAATCACTCAGAATTTTTTTTTTAAATCTATTCAAATTGAATTTCTGAATAAAAAGATTGATGATGTTTAAAGTTTTAAGAGAGTGGCCATAATTTTTAAGCAGCGAGATCTAATAAGGTTTTGAGAGTGATTATTTTCTACTATATAATTAGTATAAAAAGCTAAGATCTTATTCCTAATGTTTACCCTTCATAGTAAACTATCACTGACTGGTTATGAACAATGAACATTATTCAGTGTGATGGCTTTCAGATGTTCAGATGTAGTGACATCTCGTTGATAAAATGAATTACAGTGACCAGAAAGCAAATTCTTATAAAATGAGTAATAAACATGGAAACTAATCCATTTAAGATATCACTCTTCCAGACTCATTTAAAAGATATTTTGATTACTTAGTTCAATATCCCTTCCCTAACATATTATTACCATTAGACAAAAAATTCTAAGGATGGTTTCATTTACATGGATTACACTATCAAATATTTTAAGAAAATAACATTCAGTTGCCATGAAATTATAGCGCATACTATAAAATTTAAGAAACTCATTTGCTGGTAATGACCAAATGGAATAAAGTTCTTGCTGAAGAACAGCAACTGTGTAGTGAGAAGATGATGACTTGGTTGAAGGTTCAATGTATTGATGTCTGTCTTGGGAAAATAGGGAAATGGACCCTAGTGACAACAATTGCATACACACACACACACACACACACACACATACACACACACACACACACACACACACACACACACACACACATCAACTCCTCTCCCTGTAAAAAGGTTTTGAGGTTGGTAGGTCAGCTTCAACTTCAAAACCTTTTTATAGGGAGAGAAGTTGATGGGGGGAGCAGATACACATGAGGTTATTATTACAAATTTTTATAATAATTAATGTTCAGTGGGGAAGCAATTACAGAAGCCAGACCTCCCACCTCCTGCACCCTGGGTCCATACTCCCAGAGGGATAAAGAATAGGAAAGCGATCTGGGGAGGGGATGGGATACGGATTTCTGGTGGTGGGAATTGTGTGGAGCTGTACCCCTCTTATCCTGTGGTTTTGTCAGTGTTTCCTTTTTTATAAATAAAAATTTAAAAATTAAAAGCAAGAAGAAAAAAGGTTTGGGGTGGTGAATTTTTGCTCCAGGTTTTAAAATAGTAATTTTCTGTCTTTTCTCCTATGAAAATATTTTTACAGACAATATTCTTATCACTGTGCCATTTATTTGAAAGGTTAACGTTGTGCTAGAGAGTGATAAATTTTATTCCCATGTTAGATGAGTGATCATCCTTTACTTTATCACCACAATCAAATACATTTCCACAAGAAATCTGAACAAAACAGGATCAATAAATGCCATGGAATCTGACCTATAGAGAAAGACAGCTCTTTCTGATCTTTGAACTCTACTTACTTATAATCAAAAATTCTTATCTGGAAACTATGTATGGAATACCCTGCAAATTTATATGAGTTGGCAGGAGTTATTAAACAGATCCAACTTAGAATGAAGATGGAGTGGTTTACTAGTACATTACAAAAAGTGTCATAGGCAAAAGACTCTAGAAACAAACATTATTATCTGTCACATAGTAATGGCTTGAGAAATAGTGTGTGTGTGCGCTGATATACCTTTCTTGACTTCTTCTAAGTCAACAAAAATTAATATAATTAATATTATTCTAAGAAGGCTGGAGGTTTAACAAAGATTATGCAATTGTTGTGTTTTCATTCAAATAAAACTTTTCTCCATTTCTCACTATTCTCATTGTATGTATTAATTTTTAGTTTTAAAAAAACCAGAAAGTGGGGAGTGGGGCGGTAGCGCAGTGGGTTAAGCACACATGGCGCAAAGCACAAGGACTGATGTAAGGATTGCTGTTCAAGCCCCCGGCTCCCCACCTGCAGGGGAGTCGCTTCACAGGTGCTGAAGCAGGTCTGCAGATATCTGTCTTTCTCTCCCCTCTCTGTCTTCCCCTCCTCTCTCCATTTCTCTCTGTCCTATCCAACAATGACGATATCAACAACAATAATAACTACAACAACAATAAAAAGACAACAAGGGCAACAAAAAGAAAATAAATAAATAAATATTTTTTTTTTAAAATCCAGAAAGCATAGGTTTATGTACATAATACTGAGTTACTTAAAGAGTAATGAGAATGGGAATGCATTAAACTGGTGGGGAGTCTGAAGAAAGTAAGATGGTGTTAGGATCTTTTTGGGTTTGCTTTAACTCCAGTATCAGGTTTCTTTACATTTTTAATGATATGTATTTATTTTTAATTTTATTTATTCATTATTGGGATATAGACTGATGGAAATTGAAAAGGGAGGGGAAGATAGAGAAGGAGAGAGACACCTGCAGCCCTGCTTCAGAACTCTTGAAGCTTTCCCCCTGCAGGTGGGGCCTGGGGGCTTGAACCTCTGACCTTGCACACTGTAGTGTGTGCACATAACCAGTGCACCACCACCTGCCCACCCCCAGTATCAGTTGAGGAAATGTCAACTAACATGTTAGTAACATGAGGTTACTATTACAAATTTTAACCTACTGTATTTAGGCTATTTCTATTATTCTTAGCCTTCATAGTAAACCTTTCATATTTCTATTATTCTTAATAGAAATAGCCTAAATATAGTAGGTTATTGGATAAATATACTTTTTTTTTTTTGCTTCCAGGGTTATCAGTGGGACTCAGTTGGCAAACGCTAGAAGAAGAAGTGGGACTCAGAGCCTGCACTATGAATCCACTGCTCCTGGAGGCTATTTTTTTCCTTTTGTTGCCCTTGTTGTTTATCATTGTCATTATTATTGTTGTTGTTATTGTTGTTGGATAGGACAGAGAGAAATGGAGAGGAGGGGAAGACAGAGAGGGGGAGAGAAAGACAGACACCTGCA
The DNA here is from genome assembly GCF_950295315.1 of Erinaceus europaeus. NCBI lineage: Eukaryota > Metazoa > Chordata > Mammalia > Eulipotyphla > Erinaceidae > Erinaceus > Erinaceus europaeus. Next base: position 98,099,660 of record NC_080175.1, read on the forward strand.
GACCTGCTTCACCGCCTGTGAAGCGACTCGCCTGCAGGTGGGGAGCCGGGGGCTCGAACCGGGATCCTGACTCCGGTCCTTGTGCTTTGCCCTATGTGCACTTAACCACTGCGCTTCCGCCTGACTCCCAGGGGTCCTCTTCTAAACACCTACGGAAATCTGTTCCTTGCAATTGTGGCACTGAAGTCTCTATTTTGCTGACTTTCTTCTGTTTATTCTTATAACACACTTGTCTATTAATTTTTACAAATATGTTTCTTTATTTGTTTTGGTGCCAGAGATGGAATGTAGACTGAGGGCGCAGCAGCATGTTAAGGTGTAGCATTTGCATAAACTCTATCTCTGGCTTTCAAATATTCTCTGTTTCCAGTCTTCATACTCAGTACTGTACTTCTATTTCAGCACTTATGCTAAGCTTTTTTTATTTTAAAATATTTTTCAAGTCTTTATTTATTTATTATTGGCTAGAGACAGAAAGAAATCAAGAGAGGAGGAGAGAGACAGAGAGACACCTGCAGTCCTGCTTCACCACTCATGCAGGTGGGGGCCAGAGGCTTCAACCTGTGTCCTTACGGACTATACTCTGTGCTTAACCATGTACGCCACCCTCTTGCCCTATTCTAAACTCCGTCTTTGGATGGTTTATTTTTATTTTTTTAATATTTATTTATTATTTATTCCCTTTTGTTGCCCTTGTTGTTTTATTGTTGTAGCTATGATTGATATCGTTGTTGTTGGATTGGACAGAGAGAAATAGAAAAAGGAGGGGGAGACAAAAAAGGGGAGAGAAAGACAGACACCTGGAGACCTGCTTCTGTTGTTGAGGTGGTCTGGTGTCGGGCTGCACCGCGGAGAAGAGAGCGGACGGCCAGAGCAAAGGGGTACACAGATCTTTATTATAGGATGGGGGGGGGGAGGTTTGGTTCAGACCACGTGGAGCCAGCCAGCAATGGCCGACCACGGGGGGAGAGCAGGGAGCGAGACCTCAGAGAGGGAGAGCCGAGAGCCCAGAGAGAGAGAAGGGAGGGGTGAGGGGGCTTTTTATTGGGTGACAACCAGGGGTGACGTGTAGGGCCAGGATTGGTTGAAAGGGGGCACTCTAGGATTTAGCGGGGCATAGAAAAACCTGGGGGCGGAGCCAGGATTGGTTGAAAGGGGGCACTCTAGGATTTAGCGGGGCATAGAAAAACCTGGGGGCGGAGCCAGGATTGGTTGAAAGGGGGCACTCTAGGATTTAGCGGAGCATAGGAAAACCTGGGGGCGGAGACTGCATCAGAATAAGTCCTCAGCAACATGCTTCACCACCTGTGAAGTGACTCCCCTGCAGGTGGGGAGCCAGGGGCTTGAACTGGGATCCTTACGCCGGTCCTTGTGCTTTGCGCCACCTATGCTTAACCCACTGCACTACCACCTCCCTGGATTGTTTATTTTTCTAAACCTTCTAGCTATCTCTCCACTATAGCGGACTTTGCTCATAAAAAGTAACACAAAAGCTGGATAAGGACAAGAGACCAGCACACTTTAGTGGTAGCACTTTTCCTCACCCCCCAGAACACCCCATCATCTGGAATTCTCATACAGATATCATGGGGACCCATCATATCTAGACCTTTTACATATCCCTCTCTCCACCATCACTGATCACTTCCATCAATAACATCATCACAAGCCCTCATGTGCACCTCTGGAGGACACTGCCCTCAATGTAGAAAAGAGTAGGGACAACACCACTCTCTGAAGGGAGGCTGGACCATCCTACTCTGCCACTCGAGGAAGATGGGTCCTGAAACGAGTGCGGCCTAGAATGTTCCCAGCTGTGACCATGGGCTGTGAGCTGAGACTGACAGGGACTCAGAGGCTACACAGGCTCAATCCTGTGCTAAGTATAGATAGACATGGACCCTGGGTCAGATTGATAGGGTTTATAGTTAACACTATTTATATACTTTTCACAGAATTTGGAAGTTACTTTTTGCCCTGATCCAGCTTTCTCCTTCTATTCTCAACTCTGCCAACCATCTTCCCAGTCAATACTTTTAGCCCACTTGCACATTATCCATGGGGCTCAGGAAAAAATTAGTAAAGTCACGGGCCCCTTGGAAGATACGTAAAATAGACTTTCTGGCTTCTACCAACATGAAGACCCCAGATCTCATCTGATCTATTCTAACTTTTAGGTCCCTGTTTATTAAACAATTTGTTCTGCTTTAGATCCTAATGCTTTCCAGTCACAAAGTTACAGATGCTACCAGGATGCCAACCTGACTTCCCTGGGCAGATGCCCTCACCAGTGTGTCCTGGAACCTCCCCTCTCCAGAGCTCTACCCCACTAGGGAAAGATATAAATTGGTTGGGAGTATGAATCAAACTGCCAATATCCACGCCCTGTGGTGGAGCAATTACAAAAGCCATAACTCCCACTTTCTGCACCCCGTAAAGATCTTTGGTCCAGACTCCCAGAAGCATAAAGAATAGGGAAGCTTCCAATGGAGGGGAAGGTATATAGTGTACTGTTTAGAAAAAAAATCATAAAATTTTACATATACATATGAATATCCTATACACTGTATGTTAAAAACAGAATTTTTCTATTGACATCAAGAATGATGACCTGGCCTTTTACAACTCAAGTATAACACATGAACTAGGCTTCTAGAAGGGAAACATACATGAAGTATTAGTATGTTTAAGATATAAGAGCTTATCCACTGTTTATATAACACTTCAGCAAGCTATAGTAACAAAATCACAAAAACCCACTGCACAAATGTGGGAAAAAACTTAACAGTTTACACCCGATTTCTCTCTGAATGTGTTATCAAGTTCTTTGTTAAAAGAAAAAGCCAACAGTGTATTTTTCATTCAGAACGAACAAGATAAACACTCCCTTTTCACATCCCACCTTTAAGCAATTGACTGTTTATACTGACTGTAAATAGTTTATATTTATAAGAAAATACTAAGTAGGGGGCGGAGCCAAGATGGTGGACTGAGAAGTAGCTTCTGGTCTGAGTTCTGACAACAACTGCTGGAAACGGTAGGATTTTTTTGCCTTCAGCAGGACAGTGAATTCGGGGCACTAGCTGTGACACCAACGGGGCGAATATAGCCCAGTTTGGGTTAGAATATAGAGGGGAAAAGAAAGGAAAATTTTTTTTATTATTCCCGAAGTGCACGCCTGACCCTCCCCCATAACCAGACCCTGGGTGCCAGAGAGCTGCTTCTAGCAGGCTACCCTGCTGAGCTTCTTTCTTTACCAAGATTCCTGGCTCAACAGGGGTTCCATTCCAAGTCTATTCCTTTCTGAAACCCTCAGCCCTCTTTTTTTCTAAATGGTCAATTTGATCTACAAAAGGGAAAGACTGCTCTGAGGTGTTTTTTTTGGGGGGTTGGTTTTTTTTTTTTTCTTTTTGTTTGTTTGTTTTACTTTCTTAACAATCAGCTGCCTCTGCTCAGGCAGCTTGAGGCAATCTGGGACAGGGTTTTTTACCCTGTTCTATTTTATTATTAATATTATATAAGGTGTATCTCTTTCCCCCTCTCCTTTAGGTTGACCAGAATTAACTCTTAGTGTATTTTCCATTGCTAGGGTACTGGGCATCTTATCCATTGCGAGAGGAACTTGTTTCACTACTCTTACCTTCTCTACCCACTCTCCCCTTCTCCCTCCTCCTAGCTAATTAAAAAATAAAATAAAAAATAATTAATTAATTAAAAAACTTTCACTACTCCTTTATTACAGTTCTTTTTCTTATCTTTTTTTCTTTTTTCTTTTCTCTCTCTTGTTTTTCTTCCTTTTTTTTTCTTGTCTTCCTTTCTTCCTTCCTCTTTCTTTGGGTTTCTGAATTTACTCACACTCATTTGTTAATAATTTTGGGGAAGAAATCTGACTCAGAGCGGACTCTCTATGTGTGTCTCTGCTATACTTCCCTTTCTCCTCTTGCTACCCCTAGAATATACAGTGGATAGTAGATTTGCATAATTGTCTACTCTTGCTATCCCTTTTTTCCTTTCTCTTTCTTCTTCACTTGGACTTGGTTGCTATTTTTTCATGGACTGGAGACATTGTTTGGCTAACTGGTCATGTTTAAACTGCTTCAATCCTTGCTTCAGTTGCTATTGTAATTTCTGAGGTTGGTGATTGCATTTGTCATAAAGGTATCTAGTACAGTGTTGCTTGTACTCAAAACACAACAACTGAGGAAAACAGAAGATAAAAATAAGAAACAAATTAATTTAAAAAATGGGTATATCAAGAGCAAATAAAACTGCTACTACAATGAATGAAGAGAAGAGCCCAGAAGAAACTACAAATCAGTCAGAAGTAGCCATAGATAAGAAAAGTATGCAAGTAATAATAAACTTATTAATCACAGAAATGAAAACAACTTTGGAGGAAAGGAATGGCTGTATTAGGGAAACAACAGTTGAGACCCCCAAGGAAAATACTGATTATCTTGAGGCAATTAGAGAACTGAAAGCTGAAATAGCTGAACTGAGGAAAGAAACTGAGGGAATGGAAAGCAGACTAACAGAAGCAGAAAACAGAATTAGTCAGACAAAGGATGAGTTAGAGAAAACTAAGAAAGAGGTGAAAGAGCTCCAAAAGAGATTGAGAGACACTGAAAACAACAACAGAGACATATGGGATGATCTCAAAAGAAGTCACATTCGTATAATTGGCCTGCCTGAGGAAGAGAGGAAGGGGAAGGAAACATTCTAGAGGAAATTATAGAAGAAAACTTCCCAGACCTGAATAACGGAAAGGACATTAAGATTCAAGAGGCCCAGAGAGTTCCAAACAGAATCAACCCAGACCTGAAGACACCAAGACACATCATAGTCACAATGAGAAGAAGTAAGGATAAAGAAAGGATCCTAAAGGCTGCAAGAGAAAAACAAAAAGTCACATACAGGGGAAAACCCATCAGACTATCAGCAGACTTCTCCACTCAAACTCTAAAAGCCAGAAGAACATGGCAAGATATCTATCGAGCCCTGAATGAAAAAGGGTTTCAACCAAGGATAATATATCCTGCTAGACTTTCATTCAAACTAGATGGAGGGATCAAAACCTTCTTAGACAAACAACAGTTAAAGGAAGTACCCCCCAACATTTCATCTCCATTATTCCAACCTTTGGGTCCATAATTCTTCAACAATTTGTTTGGCTTTGTATGTTAACTCTCTTTTTAGCCCCCAGGTTCCAGATGCCATCAGGATGCCAGCCAGGCTTCCCTGGACTGAAGACCCCACCAATGTGTCCTGGAGCTCCGCTTCCCCAGAGACCCACCCTACTAGGGAAAGAGAGAGGCAGACTGGGAGTATGGACCGACCAATCAACGCCTATGTTCAGCGGGGAAGCAATTATAGAAGCCAGACCTCCCACCTTCTGCAACCCACAATGACCCTGGGTCCATGCTCCCAGAGGGATGGAGAATGGGAAAGCTATTGGGGAGGGGGTGGGATATGGAGATTGGGTGGTCGGAATTGTGTGGAGTTGTACCCCCCATCCTATGATTTTGTTAATGTCTCCTTTCTTAAATAAATAAACAAATTAAAAAAGAAAATACTAAGTAGAGTAAACATTTAATGTGACTTGTAAACATCTAAAAATAAAAATACTAGTGAATCTATCATATGTTACTTATGCGAGACAAATCTTACAAAATGTACCTTTCTCTTCACTCTACTCAGCTGTCAAAAATTATGGTATCATCTTCCTCACATCATCTTGGATGAAACTTAAAGATATTGGAGGAATTAATGGCTTAACATAAATATAGTTCTTGGTGCATATGTAGCAATTCTCAATTTTCTTCAAAACACTCTCATGCTCAGCCTAGGGCCTCCTCCACCATCTTACTCCAGGACTTGAACATTCCTTTCTGGCCCCAGAGTCCTTTACTTTGGTGCAATACACCAAACCTAGTCCAAGTTCTGCATTGTGTTACCCCTTTTGTTCTTATTTCTCAACTTTTTTCTGTGAGAGTGATCATCCCAAATTCATTCTTCTCTTTCTGGCTTATCTCATTTAACATGATTCCTTCAATTTTCATCCAAGATTAGGTGAAGAAGGTGAATTCATTATTCTTAATAGTTGAGTATTATTCCTGTGTGTGTGTGTGTGTGTGTGTGTGTGTGTGTGTGTGTGTGTGTGTGTGTGTTATAACTTACTCAAGTACTCATCTGCTGTTGGATGACTGAGTTGCTTCCATGGTTTGACTATTACAAGTTGTGCTGCTATAAACATAGGTGTACACATATCTTTTTGCTTGGGTTCCTTAGGATATAACCCCAGGAGAGGAATTGCAGGATCATAGGGAAGGTCCACTTGTAGCCTTCTGAGAGTTCTCCAGACTGTCCTTCAGAGTAGTTAGGTATTACTTGCAAATTCATCTCAGACTTCCAAAATACAAGTTAAAACTGACAGGTTGGGAGCCAGGCGGTAGTGCAGTGGGTTAAGCGCAGGTGCCGTGATGCTCAAGGACCAACTCCAGCCCCTGGTTCCCACCTGCAGGGGAGTTGCTTCATAGGCAATGAAACAGGTCTGCAGGTGTCTATCTTCCTCTCTCCCTTTCTGTTTCCCCCTCGTCTCTCCATTTCTCTCTGTTCTATCCAACAATGATGACAACAATCATAACCTCAACAATAAAACAACAAGGGCAACAAAAGGGAATAAATAAATATTAAAATATATATATAAATAAAATTGACAGGTTAAATATACTCAAATTTCTCTTTATTAGAAGTGTAGGGAGTCGGGCTGTAGCACAGCGGGTTAAGCACAGGTGGCGCAAAGCACAAGGACCGGCATAAGTATCCCAGTTCAAACCCCGGTTCCCCACCTGCAGGGGAGTCACTTCACAGACGGTGAAGCAGGTCTGCAGGTGTCTATCTCTCCTCCTCTCTGTCTTCCCCTCCTCTCTCCATTTCTCTCTGTCCTATCCAACAATGACAACAACAATAATAACTACAACAATAAAAAACAACAAGGGCAACAAAAGGGAATAAATAAATAAAATAAATTTAAAAAAAGAAGTGTAAATTAATCCCAATGATAGAGGTATCCTCACATTATTTATTCAGAACTAATCATTGTTGCCTGAGCAATTCTTGAACGTTCATAAATACATTTCCCACTTTGCATATATATATTTTAAACTCAGCATTTCATGGCAGGTTAATTCAAATGAACATAAAAAGGAAACAGAACTGTTTGAGTAGAAGAATCTGTATTGTATGTTTTAAAGAAAATTCCTCATGTCTGTGACAAGTTTTACAAGGGAACATCTATATGCATAATATCCTCTAGTAAAGATAACTGTATGGTTCTGTGCAAGATATATATTTTTATTTCATTTTTAAAACATATGTTATTTACTTGTTTTTTTTTAATGAGTGAGAGAGAGAAAAGGAGAGAGAGAGAGAGGAGTGCTCAGCTATGGCTTACAGTGGTGCTGGGGTTTGAACCTGGGGCCTCAGAGCCTGAGGCATGAAAGAAAGCTACTTTCACATGTCACCTTTACAAAGATTCTCTCACACACATTTAGAAATTAACCACTAAAACAGACATCACCTCCATAGCTTGAAATACAATTTACAGACTGAGATTTCCACAAGTAATATGTTCATCCAAGGATGTGTGTCTCCTAAAATTCAGATGCATTCATTCATTCAACAATTTTTAACACACTTGTCTGACAAATTCAGTAGATCCTGAAGGAAATTCAGTAACTTTTCTCACCAAATACATTGTTGTAGCTAGTCGTATTTGAAGAGGCAGACCAGGAAGTAAGTATAAGAAGGGCAGGGCATCTCTGGGGTTTGTATCAAGCACCTTAGTATCTTCAAAAATAAAATCACATACCGGTTACTTTTATGGAATTCTCAAAACATTAAAACCAAAAGAATTATAAGGAAAACGTCTCTCCTGTTCTGAAGAGTAAGCATACCCTAAGTGAAATCAAGACTTTGGCCTTAATGGGAAAGTACAGAGGAACGCATAAAGCAAGCTGCATGGGGCAGGGTGGTGGTGCACCTGGTTGAGCACACATGTTACAGTGCACAAGGAACCAGGTCCAAGTCCCTACTCCGCACCTGCAGGAGGAAAGCTTCACAAGTGGTGAAGGATGCTGCAGGTGTCTCTCTGCCTCTCTCCCTCTCTATCACCCCTTTCCTCTTGAGTTCTGGCTGTCTCTGTACAATAAATAAAGATAAAAATAAAAGCAATTGGAGTGATCTGAATCCCAGTCACCTCATGAATAGGTGGAATGTAGGGGGCATTTTCTATTTGTTATTTTACTTTATTTCATATTATTCTGTTGTCTCCATGGTTATTGCTGGGGCTTGGTTCCTGTACTACAAATCCCCTGCTCCTGGGGGCTGTCTTTTTCTTTTTTCCATTGCTGTTGTTGCTGTTGTTATTGCTGCAGCAGCTGCTGCTCCTGCTGTTGTTGAATGGGGCTGAGAGAAACTGAAAAAGGAGGAGAAGACAGAGGAAGGGAGGGAGGGAGAGAGAGAGACTCCTGCAAACCAGCCTCATCACTTGCGAAGTGAACCCTTTGCAGGTGGGGAGACAGGGGCTGGAACTGGGATCCTTGAGCTTTATTCTAGGTGCACTACATGAGACTGCCTGGCTCCCAAGGGTATTTTCAACATTGCTAAACTCTATATTTCCAAAATATCACAGACTATAGAATAATATAGAATACAATAAAGCCTTCCATTACATTTTTAGTGAAACAGGCACACCAAACTTCATCCTATCTCAGGGATACAAATATCACCACTGTTAGATTCCCATAGTATTGAAATGTGACAGGAACCCTAAAATGCTCCAAACACTCAGGTAATAAGACCATCTGACATTTCCCAATGAATGGTGCCCAGTGATGAAAATCACTTCTATGGTATGATGAGACTGACTGTTCTCCCTCCTCCCTTTGATATAATTAAATGTACAACATCCTATGAGGTGAAAGAATTTATACTTTTAATTTATAATATAATGTTGAAAATATTCAATTAGATCTATGAACAGAGCAGTTTACTGTGTGCCAGCTACTTGGAGACCTGCTATTACAGACCCTGAAGAAAATTATACTCTAGTTTTAGAGCAAGATGTGTGTCATGTTAACTACAGAGACAGAAGGGAAACAGTGGGGATTTCAACTGAATATCTAACATGTTCAGTACAGATTTCTTGGCTGCAAAGACCCAAGTTAAAGGAGGCCAAATATCAACTACCTACAAAATGGCTTCAGTCTGAAATATTTCTGATTCTGTACTTCTTTAAATGTCCTAAGGATGGAGAGCTCACTTTGAATCATTTTCTACCATGCAGAAGCTTTATAGTGACATGTGTCACAGTGCAGGAGAGTATCTTAAAGTCAGATTTATGACACAATTTGCGATACTATACCGATACTAGAGTTCTATATACTCGTTTATTTTTCCAAGCTTACATACTTGTGGTCACTCTATTTCTGACCCTGAGGCTTCTCTTCTATATCATAAATGCTTATAGAACTGTTAGGTTTTCTAAAAGTTTAATCTTAACAACAGATAGTCTTCCCTATCTTTTCTTCTAAAGTTAATGTAAACATCTCAAAATGAAGGGAACATCTGTCATCTTCTTTTAGAAGGGAGGCTTACCATGACAAAGTTCTTATGCTGACAGATTTTCCACTGTAATGTGATATTTCTTTTTTTTATTTTTAATATTTTTATTTATTAGATAGATACAGCCAGAAATCAAGCGGGATGGGGGAGGGAGAGAGGCAGAGACATGTGCAGCACTGTTTTACCATCCGCAAAGATTTCCCCTGCAGGTGGGGACTAAGGGCTCCAGCCTGGGTCCTTACACATTGTAGCAAGTGTGCTCAACCAGGTGCACCTCCACCCAGCACCGACCATGTTCCTATTTCTACTGCAGATTATGAGGGAGACAAACCAATCACACTGTTGACAATCTTTTCAATTTGCTAGCTAAAACCAGTTACTTCATTTTGCTTACCTGTAAAAGAAGTACATTAGTGGTTCATTTCTTTGACAACTCAAGTATGTGTGGCATTTAGAATCTGCTTTTGAAATTCCATGGAATTGCAACAGTCAAGGACATAAGTATAATAATAGTCAGAGCTGACATATGTGCTATCGGGTCACAGGAATGAGCACGTGGGTTGTTGGTATGCTTCTAAATTCTGCTTCTAAGACCCCTTCTGTTTCATTGGTTTAATCCCCCTGCTTAACACTGTATTCTATTTACATAACCACTGTTAACTAAGCACCGCCTTGCCTCCAGGGCATTGGTTTAATCCTCACTGTTTTGCATGCTTTTTCCTTCTCCCCACCCCCTATCCTATGTACATCCTCTTCAGACCTGACACTTCTGCCTCAGGATATATAAGGACAAGATTGTGATTAGAGATAGCTTAAATTGTGCTGCGTTCCACATGAATAAAGACTGAACTGCATACCACTCAGCCATGAGTCTCTGGTCATCTCTCTCTCCCGCCCGCGACAGTGGGTGGGAAGAGACATAGAGAGTAAAAACAAGATTTCTTTTTTATGCCATTTTGACTTGAGATCTGTATGAGGTCTTCTTTCCTTGAAACAGACTGAAAAGCCTGTGGAGAGGGCATCAAACATTGTCTAAATGCCCCAAATAGGGTAAGTATTTACTTGCTGGCCTGATTTGTGTGACCCTAGCAAGAGACTGTCTTTTTTTTTTCATTGCCTCCAGGTTTATCACTGGGACTCGCTGCCTGTACTGCAAATACTCTTTACCACTCAGCCATATGTCCCTGGTCATCTCTCTCTCTCCCACCCTCAAAGCTAGCCCAGCATAATGGCGCCCAAACAGGGACCAGCACCATCCCCCAGAGAAGTAAACTTGGCTACCCATCTGCCATGGGCTGCCTTTCTACTTATGAAGAGGTTTCCCAAAGCCTCTACTCCTTATTCATGAGACAGTTTCTCTGTCTCTGGAACATTTTGCTCTGGGCCACACTTTGGTTTCCTGACCGGGAACTGTGGTTCCTTATGACCATGATCGTAGAGCTTGGGAGATGTGCGGAGATTTCTGGACTTCCTCTCCCATGTTTCCCACAGAGAAGGACTACTCCAACTTGAAGATCATTCTCCAGTACCCTGGCAGTCCCCCAAAATGGAGACATGTGGTTAGTTCTACCCTCCTGATTTGATTCTTTCTTTGATGGGAAGACGTTTTTAAAAATGGGTGCCTGCAGCAATCCAGCAGGAACTGTCAGAAGCACCCTATATGGAATTTCAAAGAGCTTTTTGGACTAGGACGCCCTCCAGGTACTCATGATGCTACATGGTAAGATTTGGATAATCTGGTTCAAGGTAAAAGAGGCAAAAGCTGCCTACGGCTTTTCTCTCGATTCCCCCCTCATTGTTCTCTCTGAATATCTTAAGTTTGCTGTCTGCTTTCAGTTGCATTTCATAAGAGAGTGATTTGAATTACTAAATTTTTGTATGACATTGACTTTACAAAAAAAAATGCTGGATGCAGCCATGATTTCTAGAGACATCCCAAAACAATCCAATTTTTTTTTCTCTCTTTTGATTTTTTTTTACGTCTTGGCATAAATGTGAAATGTTTAATCCTGAAAACTGTATAAATATGGGTGGGGTTGATAGCATAATGGTTATGCTAATGATTCTCATGCCTGAGGCTTCTAACCATGGTTCTTCTATTCAACTTATGCTGTTTAAACAATCTTAAAAAGTTTTGTTTCACAAGTAAGTGAATTACAGCTGTCGTCTTCACATGAAAAAACATCTGCTCAAATGGAACCCCTGGAAATCAATTTGGACCCCTGTTCTCTGACATTGCCCACAAGATGGCATGACTACAGCAGCCCCCCCAAAACCAATGATGTGACCTGGCATGACCTGAAGAAACTGATTCACAGACTGCAAAGCTCACTCTGAACAGAAAAGTGGAACTACAGTGGTTGACCTTCCTCATCAATAAATGCCCCCTCAAACCTCCCTTTGGCATCACACTGGTTCTTGCTGCTCTCTTACTTGTTCCTCCATGTCTTCTGCCAGTTCTTTTGAAAATGCCTGTACGATATAGGTTTCTGTTCACCCCACATTCCTGATACTATGGCCATTACTTAAAAAGAAAGGGGGAAATGTTGGTATGCTTCTAAGTTCTGTTTCTAAGACCCCTTCTGTTTCATTGGTTTAATCCCCCTGTTTAACACTGTATTCTATTTACAAAACCACTGTTAACTAAGCACCGCCCTGCCTCCAGGGCATTGGTTTAATCCTCACAGTTTTGCACACTTTTTCCTTCTCCCCACTCCCACCCCCTATCCTATGTACATCCTGTAGACCTGCTTCACTGCCTGTGAAGCAACCCCCCCCCCTGCAGGTGGAGATCTGGAGACACAAGAGGGTGTCTATTTTTTTTTCTTTTTTTTATTTAAGAAAGGAGACATTAACAAAACCATAGGATAAGAGGGGTACAGTTCCACACAATTCTAACCACCCGATCTCTGTATCCCATCCCCTTCCCTGATAGCTTTCCCATTCTCTACCCCTCTGGGAGCATGGACCCAGGGTCATTGTGGGATGAAGAAGGTGGAAGGTCTGGCTTCTGTAATTGCTTCTCTGCTGAACATGGGTGTTGACTGTTCTATCCATATTCCCAGATTGTCTCTCTCTTTCCCTAGTGGGGAAGGGCTCTGGGGAAGTGGAGCTCCAGGACACATTGGTGGGGTTGTCTGTCCAGGGAAGTCTGGTCGGCATCGTGCTGGCATTTGGAATGAGGGTATCTATTTCAATGATGCTGGAGAATGTTTAAATTAACAGCATAGATTTCATGAAAGAAAGATACTTTGCTGCAGAATAGGAGAGCTTCAAGGTGTGCAGGCTGAAGGATATCTGAAAAAGGACAGACAAGTGTGCAGGCTGAAGGATATCTGAAAAGGAAAGACAGAACAGGTGTGCAGACTGAAGGATATCTGAAAAGGAACGACAGAACAAGAGGGAGCAGAGGACAAGGACACTGGGGGATGTTTTCAAAAGAGCGCTGGCATCACCCTTCCCTCCCTTTGGTTTCTGCACATGCACTTAGAGCTGATCTGGATGCTGAGTGACTTCATGTCTGCACTATCTGCAGAACAAGGACTCTCAGGTAGATGGCTTCCCTCCTCATTGAAAACAATGTTTTTCCCCCACTTTCAAGCAAAAAAAAATAATAATGTTTAGCAAATTCAGCATAATAGTAAAAAAACTTAGTGTGATGATATTTTGCTTCTGGTTTATTAAATACTTAAGACTGTTTTTCTCTTAGTTAAAATCTGATATGTTTGGAGGCCGGGCAGTGACACACTGGGTTAAGTGCACACAGTATAAAACACAAGGAGCTGTGCAAGGATCCAGGTTCAAGCCCCCGGCCCCCCACCTGCACTTCACAGGTGGTGAGGCAGGTCTGCAGGTGTCTGTCTTTCTCTCCCCCTTTGTCTTCCCCCCTCTCCACTTTTTTCTGTGCTGTCCAACAATGACGACATCAGTAACAACAATAATAATAACTACAACAATAGAACAACAAGGGCATCAAAAGGGAATAAATAAATAAATATTAATAAAAAATATGATGTCTTTGTGGACATACAATAATAAAGGGCTGAAGGAGAGCTCACCAGGTAGAGTTCACTTTGCCACCCATCAGGACACAGGTATAAGCCCTTGCTACCGCACAGGAAAGCCACACAGGGTGCCAGGGAATTATTTTATTTTATTTTATTTTTTTATTAATGGATAAAGACAGGGAGAAATTGAAAGGGGATGGGCAGGTAGTGAGGGAAAGAGACAGAGAGACACCTGCAGCCCAACTTCAATGCTCCTGAAGCTTTCCCCCTGCAGGTGGGGACCAAGGACTTGAACCTGGGTCCTTGTGCACTGTAATGTGTGCATTCCACCATTGCATGCTCAACTGAGTAATGATGATGTGGTACAATGGTGTCCCTCCTTTTCTCTCCCTCCCTCCCTCCCTCCCTCTCTCTCTCTCTCTCTCCCTCTCTCTCTCTCTCCCCCTGTGGGTTCTTCTCCTTTTCTGTCTTCATCTGAAATTAAAAGGGAAAAAAGCAAGATATGGCCTGCTAGAAGCAGTGAAATCATATAAGTGTGAAGCCTCAAAATCAAACAATAAAATTCAATTGCAGAAATGCTCATGTCCAATGAAGAAGCAATTACAGAAGCCAGACCTTTCACCTTCTGTGTCTCGTGAAGAATTTTGGTCTGTACTCCCAGAGGGGGAGAAATGTTAGGGAAAGATAACCAGAGGGCTCTGAACTCCAACTACATCAGGACCCAGAGAAAGGAAAAAGGAAGGATATTGCAGTAGGTATAGGTATGACTTAGAAATGAAAAGAAGGCAGGACCATAGAAGAAATGGATAAATACACATAAATGTAGACATGACTGACTTTAAAATAAATAAAATTTAAAAATAGGGATAGACATTACTTAATGTTCAGTGTATCAGTCAATCAAGAGGACTTAACAATTATTAACATCTATGCACCCAAAGAGAAGTCATCTAAATATATCAAACATCTACTGAAAGAGCTACAGCAATATATTAACAGCAACACAGTCATAGTAGGGGACTTCAACACCCCATTGTCTCAACTTGACAGATCATCCAGGCAGAAAATCAATAAAGACATAAGGGAGCTAAATGAGGAGATAGATAAACTAGAACTATTGGACATTTTCAGAGTCATTCATCCCAAGAAATGGGAATACACATTCTACTCAGGTCCACATGGGTCAGTGTCAAGGAAAGACAATATGTTAGGCCACAAAGACAGCATCAGCAAATTCAAGAGCATTGAAGTCATCATCTCAGACCACAGTGGAATTAAACTAACACTTAATAATCATAGAAAGATTAGGAATAGTCACAAAATGTGGAAGCTCAACAGTACACTCCTTAAGAACTACTGGGTCAAAGAGGAAATCAAGGAAGAAATCAAAATGTTTCAAGAGTTCAATGAAAATAAAGGCACAAGCTATCAAAATATTTGGGACACAGCTAAGGAAGTACTGAGAGGGAAGTTCATAGCCATACAAGCACACATTAGGAAACAAGAAAAAGCACAAATAAATAGCCTGATTGTACATCTTATAGACCTAGAAGAAGAATAACAAAGGAACCCTAAAACAACCAGAAGAACAGAAGTCACTAAAGTTAGGGCAGAAATCAATAATACTGAAAATAAGAAAACAATACAAAAGATCAACAAAAGTAAATGTTGGTTCTTCGAAACAGTGAACAAAATTAACAAACCTTTAGCCAGTCACACAAAACAAAAAAGGGATAAAACCCAAATAAATCTGATCATAAAGAAAGAGGAGATATCACAACAGACACAGCAGAAATTCAACATATCATGTGAGACTTCTATGAAGAACTATATGCACCCAAACTAGAGAACCTGGAAAAAAATGGATCATTTCCTAGATACCTATGAACTTCCAAAACTAAGTAAAGAGGAAGTGGATAACATGAACAGGCCCATCAAAGCTAATAAAATTGAAACAGTTATCAAAAACCTTCCCAAGAATAAAAGTCCTGGACCAGATGGTTTTATAAATGAATTCTACAAAACCTTCAAAGAAGAACTAACATCTCTACTTTTAAAAGTCTTCCAGAAGATTGAAGACACTGGAATACTTCCTTCCCACTTCTATGAAGCCAATAACACTTTCATACCAAAAGCAGACAGGGACACAACCTAAAAAGAAAACTACAGAACACTATCTCTGATGAACATAGATGCTAAAATATTGAACAAAATGCTAGCCAACCGAATACAGCAGTATATTAAAAAGATTGTTCATCATGACCAAATGGGGTTTATCCCAGGCATGCAAGGTTGGTTTAACATATGTAAATCAATCAATGTGATCCACCACATCAATAAAAGCAAGACCAAAAACCACATGGTCATATCAACAGATGCAGAGAAAGCCTTTGACAAAATATAACATTCCTTTATGATCAAAAAACTGCAAAAAAAAAAAAAAAAGGGAATAGATGGAATATTCCTGAAGATAGTGGAGTCTATATATAGAAAACCTACAGCCAACATCATACTCAATGGTGAAAAACTGGAAGCATTTCCCCCCATATCAGGTACTAGACAGGGCTGCCCACTATCACAATTAGTATTCAATGTAGTGTTAGAAGTTCTTTCCATAGAAATCAGGCAGGAGCAAGGAATTAAAGGCATTCACCTTGGAATAGAAGAAGTCAAACTCTCCTTATTTGCAGATGACATGATAGTATACATATAAAAACCTATGGAATCCAGCAAGAAGCTTTTGGAAATTATTGGGCAATACAATAAGGTATCAGGCTACAAAATTAACATGCAAAAGTCAATGGCACTCCTCCATGCAAACACTAAGTCAGAAGAAGTTGAAATCAAGAAATCAATTCCTTTTACTATAGCAATAAAATAATAAAATATCTAGGAATAATCCTAACCAAAGAAGTGAAAGACTTGTATACTGAAAATTATGAGTCACTATTCAAGGAAATTGAAAAAGACACAAAGAAGTGTCTTCCAACCCATGAACATATTCCATGTTCATGGGTTGGAAGAATTAACATCATCAAAATGAATATGCTACCCAGAGCCATATACAAATTTAATGCTATTCCCATCAAGATCTCAACCATCTTTTTTAGGAGAATAGAACAAATGCTACAAATGTTTATCTGGAACCAGAAGAGACCTAAAATTGCTAAAACAATCTTGAGAAGAAAGAACAGAACTGGAGGCATCACACTCCCAGATCTCAAATTGTATTATAGGGCCATTGTCATCACAACTGCTTAGTAATGGAACATGAATAGACACACTGACCAGTGGAATAGAATGGAGAACCCAGAAGTAAGCCCCCACACCTATTTGTCCATCAAATCTTTGACAAAGGTACCCAGAATATTAAATGGGAAAAGCGGAGTCTCTTCAACAAATGGTGTTGGGAAAAATGGGTTGAAACATACAGAAGAATGAAACTGAATGACTATATTTCACCAAATACAAAAGTAAATTCCAAGTGGACCAAGGACTTGGATGTTTTGCCAGAAACTATCAAATACTTAGAGGAAAATGTTGGCAAAACTCTTTTCCACATAAATTTTAAAGACATCTTCAATGAAATGAATCCAATTACAAAGAAGACTAAGGCAAGTATAAATGTATGGGACTACATCAAATTAAAAACTTCTGCACAGCAAAAGAAACCACTACCCAAACCAAGAGACCCCTCACAGAATGGAGATATATTTACATGTCACACATCAGACAAGAGTTTAATAACAAAATATATACAGAAATTGCAAAACTCAACAACAAGAAAACAAATAACCCCATCCAAAAATGGGAGGAGGACATAGACAGAATATTCACCACAGAAGAGATCCAAAAGGCTGAGAAACACGTGTAAAAAGGCTCCAAGTCTTTGAATGTCAGCGAAATGCAAATAAAGACAAGAATGAGATACCACCTCACTCCTGTGAGAATGTCATACAACAGCAAATTCTGGAGAGATTGTGGAGTCAATGGAATACTCCTTCACTGCTGGTGGGAATGTCAGTTGGTCCAACCTCTGTGGTGAACAGTCAGGAGAACCCTCAGAAGGCTAGAAATGGACCTACCCTATGATCCTGCAATTCCTCTCCTTGGGATAGATCCTAAGGAACCCAACACACCCATCCAAAAAGATCTGTTGTACACATGTTCTTGGCAGCACAATTTGTAATAACCAAAACCTTTAAGCAACCCAGGTGTCCAATAATAGATGAGTGGCTGAGCAAGTTGTGGTCTATATACACAATGGAATACTACTCAGCTGTATATATATATAAAAAAGGTGACTTTACTGTTTTCAGCCTATCTTGGATGGACCTTGAAAAATTCATCTTAAGTGAAATAAGTCAGAAACAGAAGGATGAATATGGGATGATCTCACTCTCAGCCATAAGTTGAAAAACAAGATCAGAAGAGAAAACACAAGTAGAAACTGAACTGGAATTGGCATATTGCACCAAATTAAAAGGCTCTAGGGTAGGGGAGGGAGGAGAGTACAGGTCCTTCACAGGACCTAGTGGGGGTTGTATTGTTATATGGAAAACTGACAAATGTTATGCTTGTACAAACTATTGTGTTTACTGTCGAATGTAAAAGATTAATACCCCAATAAAGAAATTTTAAAAAAAGAAGATGAATTTTCACTTTTTTCATCTCTACACATGTGTTGGGGTATATTTGTAAATACTGTTTCTACCACAGCTAATATAATGCATCAATGTTTTCCTCAGACTTTACTCCCTATGCAATAAAACACAATAAAAAAGAACCAATTAATAAATGTTTTCCAAAGAATTATATGAAAAAAATTAGAAGGAAAAATTCTCATATACTTAGCCCTTCAAGTCTATTTTACTTGAGCTCAGTTTATTACAGATCTCTTTGTGTAGTAATGGTTCTTATTATTAATGACAGATCCCGTAATATTGGGTCTCTAAAAGTTTTGCTTATTAATTCTCATTTATTATTAGAAAAAAAACAAAATCACTTTATTTTTGTTATAAAAGGGAAAGATTTATTCTTTATACTTTAGCTTTTACTGAAAAAAAAAAAGGAAAAACTCTTCCACTTGGTGATTTCTGTCCAAATTTCAGTTTCAATATTTTTTGCTGATATCAGGACTGCAAAAATAATATCCACCATGTCAAACTTGTATATTCTATCATATCCTTTCTCCATGTCTTTCAGCCAGCTAAAGTACTTTTAGTTGTTATTTGGTATTGAATGTTCTAAATTGGCTACAGTTACCAAGAAACAGATGTGATTCATTTTGGACAAAAGTTAAGCCTATAAATTTCACGAGTTAAGAGACCACTAAAGTCATGGAAGAAGTGTCCCACAACTTACAAGCATGAGCCTTTCTGGGCAAGTGACCAGTAGAGGTGATAAGGGCAAGAAAAATGTCTGAGAGCATTACAAGTGAACTGTCTTTGACTAAGCTGGAAACCAATGGAACAATCATCTCACGTTGTTAGGAAACTGCATTTTAAGTTTAGAAGTACCGAATGTCTTAGTGTCTTCTCTCCTGGAAACTTCTGTTAGGCATCACCCTCTGTATTTGCATGAAGTCAAGAAAAATCTATCCCCTTCAGGCATTTCTCTTGAATTTATTCTCCTCTTTCCAACCATCATCAAGTCCTTTTTTTATAAAACCCTACAATTTTTAAAGTTTTATAATTTAGTGATTATAGATTCCTTAGAATCTAGACACTCAATAGTTTGATTTGATTTTTAAAAACCTTTTTATTATTATCTTTATTTATTGGATAGAGAGAGAGAGAGAGAGACAGAGAGACATCTGCAGCCCTGCTTCACCACTCATGATGCTTTCCCCCTGCAGGTGGGGGCTGGGGGCTCAAACCTGGGTCCTTGAGCATTGTAACACGCGCACTCAACCAGCTGTGCCATCACCGAGTCATGGCACTTAACATCACGAAAGCTTTATTGTGTTGGGGTATTTGAGATTTGAGGTTTTTTGCATGTACATGAGCATTTATGTTTGTAAAAGCACAGCTTTATGGATATCAGTTTAAAGAAGAACTGCTGTTACAAAATTCCCCATATTATCTATTCAGAAAATAATAAAAATGTCTTCTTAAGATTCTCCTCAGTTGGGCAGTAGTGCACTGAGCTGAGCAGATCTTCACATGTAAGTATGTATTTTGGGGACACAGGAAATTATGGCCTTCTGTATTTATTGAACTTCATTTTTTTTTTTTGCCTTTAGGATTATCACTGGGGCTCAGTGCCAGCACTATGCACGGCTCCTGGCTGTTATATCTTCCATTTTATTGGACATGACAAAGAGAAATTGAGAGAGGAGTGGGAGCTGGAAAGGGAAAGAGAAAGATACCTGCAGACCTGCTCTGCAACTTGTGAAGCTTCCCCCTGCAGCTGGGGAGTGGGGGGTCTCAAACCTGGATTCTTCCACTTAGTCTTATGTGTGCTTGACCTGGTGAGCCGCCGCCTGGCCCCCACCCGGCCCCCCATCTTTCTGTATTTTTCAGAGACTGAATGAAAAGCAAATAATCAAATGAGCAGCAGACAAATTGACAAGCCCAAAAGCTCAAAGGGAGTTTGATGAAACTTCACATGCATGCAAGTAGGAGCAAGTCACTCACTCAACCTTCTGGCTTTCATTGGCATCAGGATTTCGGCTATAAAGAGGGAGCTTCAGAGTAAGAAGGACTTTCAACATGGAGATCATCAGAGAAGGCACAGTAAACAAAAGTGTGATGGGTCTGGAAAGTATAAGTGTTACTATGTCCCAGGAGCCAGGTTCAAGTCCCCAGTTTCCACGTGTAGAGGGAAAGATTTGTGCACACAAAGCAGGGCTGCACAAGTCTCCCTTGCTCTCTCTCTCTCTCTCTCTCCCTCTTTCCCTTTCCCTCCCTCTCTCTCTCCCTCTTTCCCTTTCCCTCCCTCTCTCTCTCCCTCTTTCCCTTTCCCTCCCTTGCTCTCTCACTCTTTCCTTTCTCTCTCCCTCTCCTTCCCTCTCTTTCTTTCCCTCTTCCTCTCCCTCTCTCTTTCTCTTCCTCCCTCTCCTCCCTCTCTGTCTCCCTCTCTCTGTATCTCCCTCTTCCTCCCCCCTCTCTCCCCCCTCTTTCTTTCTAGCTCTCTAAGTGAGCCCAGAGAGATGAGATGAAGCTCCAGTAGAGACAAAAACAAACCAACAATAACAACAAAGATAGTATATGTATAATATACTATGAATTTAAGTCTGTATAGAAGAGGTAAAATTTCTTGTGTTCACTAGAGAATATATTGTGTCTAAACAATACTTATAAGCAAATGACTTTCATGCCTGAATGTCTGAGGTCCCAGGTTCAATCCACAGCACCAGAACTGAGCAGTGCTCTGTTACAAAAACAAAACTAAAACTAAACAACAACAACAAAACCACCTAGTACACAGTATGTCGTTTTCGAAGGGTTAGGTTGTTTTCGCCGGGCTGGCTTCACGGGCGGGTTACAGACGACCAGGGACTCATGGTAGGGTTGTACGCAGTATCTCTTTATTCATGCAGGACGCAGCACAATCTAAGACGAGCTAAGCTAAACTCAAGGTAAAGTACTCTAAAACTCACAATGCTGTCTTCATATATACTTGCCAAGTAGGGTGGAAACAGGGTGTGACATAGAGAGGGTGGAGAGAAACGTGACTGGTGACAATCAGAGTGTGACGAGGAGAGGATCAGGGTGTGACAAGGAGGGGGGGTGGAGCAAAAACATATCATGAAACAGTGGGGATTGAACCAATGCCTGGAGGGAGGTGCTTGTTAACAGCGGTTATATAAATAGAATAGTGTTAAGCAGGGGGGATTTAAACCAAATGAAACAGAAGGGGTCTCATGCATACCAACAATTCCCCCTTTCTTTTTAACTAATGGCCATTGTGGGGTGAACAGAAACGTATATCATACAGGCGTTTTCAAAAGAACTGGCATAAGACATGGAAAACAAAATAGGCGAGCAGCAATAACCAGTGTGATGCCAAGTGGAGCTTTTCTTGCCTCAAAGGGCAAGGCCTAGCAGGCGAAAGGGCATTTCTTGCCTCTGGGAATGCTTCATGCCTCTGGGGGCATCTCTTGCCTCAAAGGGCATTTCTTGCCTCTGGGAATGCTTCATGTCTCTGGGGGCATCTCTTGCCTCAAAGGGCATTTCCTACCTCTGTGAGCATCTCTTGCCTCTTGGGGCGCTTCTTTGCCTCTGTGGGCATAACCTAATAAGGAGGGGGAGCTTTCTGCCTCTGGGACAGAGCCTGCAGGTGAGGGGACATGGTCTATAAAGTTTCAAGGCAATTGGCTGAAGTTAGTCTTTGAGAAACACAGCAGTGTGTACCAGTAAGTCCGATGGAGGTGTCAGTCCAAAGTAGCTGACCACAGAAGAAAATGCCGGAGGATGAAACGCTGCACGTCTGTCTCGATGGGGAATGTTGGCCACCAGAGAGTGATCTTTGGAGTCTGTGAATCTGTTTCTTCAGGTCGTGCCAGGTCACCTCATTGGTTTCCGGGGGCGATGTCAGATAACAGGATCCAAATGGATTTCCAGGAATTCCATTTGAGTAGATGCTTTTTCATGTGAAGACTTTGACAGCTGAAATTCACTTACTTGTCAAACAAAACTTGTAGCAGATTAGAAGTTTACTATAATTGATAACTCCATTATAATTGGAAGTCGTTTCTAGTATGATTTTAAGGTTGTTTAAACAGTTTAAACTCAATAATATGTGGAAAGGTAAACAGAAGAACCACGGTTAAAAGCCTCAAGCATGAGAATAATTAACATAATCATTGCACTATCTGCCCCACCCATAACTCATACAGTTTTCAGGATTAAACGTTTCAGATTCATGTCAAGACGTAAAAGAGAAATCAAAGGAGGAAAAAACAATTTTTTGGATTGTTTCTGGATGTCTCTAGAAATCATGGCTGCGTCCAGCATTTTTTTTTTTTTAAGTCAATGTCAAACAAAAATTCAGTCATTCAAATCATTCTCTTATGAAACGCAACTTGAACCAGATTATCAAGATCTCACCATGTAGGATTAAGAATCCCCGGAGGGCGACCTAGTCCAAAAAGGTCCTCGAAATTCCATTTAGGGTGTTTCTGACTGTTCCTGCTGGATTGCTTCAGGCACCCATTTTTAAAAGCGTCTTCCCATCGAAGAAAGAATCCAATCAGGAGAGTAGAACTAACCACGTGTCTCCATACTTGGGAACTGCCAGGGTACTCGAGAATGCTCCTCAAACTAGAGTAGTCCTTCTCCATGGGAAACATTCGAGAAGAAGTCCAGAAAGTCCTAGGGGAAATCCCCATGCATATCCCAAGGTCTACGATCACGGTCATAAAGAACGAAATTATGGCCTGGAGCGAAATGTAGTCCTTTTCCTCGGGAAACATGAGAGAGGGAATCCAGAAAGTCCAAGGAGAAATCTCCGTGCATCTCCCAAGCTCTATGATCCCGGTCATAAGAAACCAAAGTTCCCGGTCAGGGAACCAAAATGTGGCCCAGAGTAAAATGTTCCAGAGACAGACTAACTGTCTCATGATGAAACAGTAGAGGCTTTGGCAAACCTCTTCATAAGTAGAAAGGCAACCCATGGTGGATGGGTAGCCAAGTTTACTTATCTGGACGATGGGTGGGTAGGGTCCCACGTTGATGCCGGTCCATGTTTCAGGGCTTATTTCAGTCCCTGTTCGGGCGCCATATGTCGTTTTCGACGGGTTAGGTTGTTTTCGCTGGGCTGGCTTCACGGGCGGGTAACAGACGACCAGGGACTCATGGTAGGGTTGTACGCAGTATCTCTTTATTCATGCAGGACGCAGCACAATCTAAGACGAGCTAAGCTAAACTCAAGGTAAAGTACTCTAAAACTCACAATGCTGTCTTCATATATACTTGCCAAGTAGGGTGGAAACAGGGTGTGACATAGAGAGGGTGGAGAGAAAAGTGACTGGTGGCAATCAGAGTGTGACGAGGAGAGGATCAGGGTGTGACAAGGAGGGGGGGTGGAGCAAAAACATATCATGAAACAGTGGGGATTGAACCAATGCCCTGGAGGGAGGTGCTTGTTAACAGCGGTTATATAAATAGAATAGTGTTAAGCAGGGGGGATTTAAACCAAATGAAACAGAAGGGGTCTCATGCATACCAACAACAGTAGACTCTCAGTAAGTATCTTTGGAATAAATAAGTGGAATTTAGTTGCAAACCTTTTTCTTTATATGGACAATGAGAATTATCCATAAACATCTTATATGTGATCATTAAGACTTCAGTGTTCTCTGATACTACTGTTCTCTTTTGTGCTGTTCTTTATATGTCTAACTACTTTTAACCTTATGTGTCCTTCTGCTTCATCTGGATTTAGTCATACTGACTTCTTGAAGGTATCTTGGCTTGCAAATGGTGCGGGATAATTTGTTTTGAGTGGGCAGAACTCAATGCTTTTTGATAGCCAACTTCATATCTGAAGAGAAGCCCAAAGATCCATTGCACTAGTTCTCAAACACGATACAATTAGCTTCCTAAAGTTAATTTTCTTAATCTTGCTGACTTTTCCAGTCACTTCCCTTGGGGACAGGAATCCAATTTCATCAGCGGGTGATTCTTTCCTCATGGTTTCCTTCTACTATTAGAAGCCCATCTAATTTTTTCCTATGAGCAAGTATCAGATGTGATGTCCGCCCTGGGAAAAGTTACCTTTATCACAAAAGGCCTTGTTCTGAGATCTTGTTTCCAAACCCCTCTGTTATCAGTAGTGTCATTTGCATGTGTGCCTGTCAAACCTCTCCTTAGTGAAAACTGCTCGCGGTTGATTATGGAAAACCTTGTTAGTTTCATATTCCACATTTAGTTACTTATATTATTTACATTAGACCTAGAATATAGTTACTGAATGGCTAAATTCATCAACTATAATCCAATCATTCTGTCCAAATAATCCTATCCCTGCACCTTTAATCTGGATGCAAGATGGTATTAATTTCATCAAAAATTGTAGAATTTTTTCTTTTTTGTTAAGCCAGTGTTCCACATCCAAGCGCTGTTCTACTGGTTACCGAATGGTTGAGTAGAATTTGAACTCTGGGCCTGAGGCATGACCTCCAGATAATCCTGCTTATTTTCATTGTGCAAAATTCATATTCTAGCCTATTTTTTATTGTTATGTGATGATTAATTCATGAAGTAATAAGGCAAGTATAAAATGTAATTAGCTTAAATGTATTGTGTGGTGCTTACGAAAGCACATAAAGCCTATGGTTTATGAAATATAATTATGTGAAGATAAAAACATCAAAGAACATAAGAAAATAAGAGTGATAGTAAAGGGAAAAGAGGGGGTCTGGCAGTAGTGCAGCAGGTTAAGCACACGTGGTGCAAAATGCAAAGACCAGCATAAGGATCCCGGGTCAAGCCCCCGGCTCCCCACCTGCAGGGCAGTCACTTCACAGGCGGTGAAGCAGGTCTGCAGATGTCTGTCTTTCTCTCCCCCTCTCTGTCTTCCCCTTCTCTCTCCATTTCTCTCTGTCCTATCCAACAACGAACGTCATCAGTAACAACAATAATAACCACAACAAGGCTACAACAACAAGGGCAACAAAAGGGGGGGAATGGCCTCCAGGAGCAGTGGATTCATGGTGCAGGCACGGAGCTCCAGCAATAACCCTGGAGGCAAAAAAAAAAAAAAAAGAAAGAAAAGAAAAGGGAAAAGAAGCTTCAGTTGGTTGTATTAGAAAAAAAATTAAGGATTAACATTTACTTTGAGCCTAGGTAAAAAGTAAGTGAATGACTTAATCTACTTAACAGACTAAACAAGAATCACTAGACAACTAAGTAAGATAAGAAAATGGGGACTTTGTTTTAAAAAAGCATCTCTAATGATTTTATGAGGTTGATTTATATGTATTATATATAATATACGATATATATATATATATATATATATATATATATGTAGGCTCCACTTATACATATTTTCAGCATTGTTATGTGTGAATCCAGAGCACACAGAAACAATTAATATATGGTTCTTGACAAAAAGTATCATATCTTTATGGAATGAGGGACAGTTTACACACAATTTCGTTACACTTTTTTAAAAAAAGAGAAAGAGAGGCAGAGCCAATATGGTGACTTAGAGGCAACACCTGGTGTGAGCTCTGCAAGGAAGCTGCTTTAAATGGGAAGTTCTGGTAAGGGCAGGAGTTGTGCACCAGTGGTGGGCAAGGAGTGCAGGGGTGGGTCAGGGTGGCACCAAGAAGGAGCCCCATAATCCACCCCTGGGCTGGCAAACAGAGGCTGAAAAGGACAAAGCAAACAGGGACTCAGCTGGGAGTCTTTGGCTTTGCTGTTTCACAATAACAACCTCCACACCAGCTACTGCTGGCAGCCCTCTTGTGGAGCGAATTTCTTTATCAAGATTCCTGGATCAGCAGGGCTGTCAGCCAAAGGAAGGGGGTACTTTCCCAAGCAAAGACTTTTCCTTTTGAAGGGGGCTGGAGCTCTATCTGAGTGACAGAATACCTGACCAATCAGGGCCTTGAAGTTGCCTGGGTCAGATGACCTGTTTCCTCCTCATTAGCCCTGGAGCTTATTTGATAATTGCCTCTTGTAATTGTTTTTGCTTGGTTTAAGAAGGGGGTGAGGCTGTGTGCAGCCCATCTGGAGTGGTTAAATCTGTAGACTGACTGTTAGGGTTTCTTATTCTATATTATTATTATTATCATTATTATTATTATTACTAATTATCACTTGTGCTTGTCTCTTTTTCCTCCTCCCCAGGTTGACCAAAATCAGCTGTTGTTGCAGCTGTTGTTGGAAAACATTGATAGGTGATTGGGTGTGCTACCCATTGTGGGAGGAAAATGCTTCTCTCTCTTTTCTCCACTTTTCTTTTTCTTTCCTCCTAGCTGATGTGAAAAAATCTATTTCCTTTAGCTGCATTTTTTTTTCTTTTCTCATTTTCTTTCTGTGTTCACTATCACTCATTTATGAATTATCTTGTGGAAGAAGTCTGACTTGGAATGGAATCTTTCTCTCTCTTTCTCTTTCCCTCTCTCTGTTTTTCACTTCCCACGTCTCTCTCTTTTCTCTTTTCTTTTCTTTCCCCACTGTCTCTAGAAATAATAGTTGACAGTTGATTTTTGTCATTGTTTATTCTTGCTTTTTCATTTTTTTCTTTTTGTTTTGTTTGTTTTTATTTTTGGAGTGAGGTGTTGCTTGGCTAACTGGTTTTGGCTAAACTGCATTAATCATTGCTTCATTTTGCTTCATTTGCTATTGTTGTGCTTTCTGAGGTTTATGACTTCATTTGTGAAAAGACTTTAGTGTAGTGTGGTTTATAAGCACACAACACGACCTGAAGGATGAGAAGACAGAAAAACAGATAGGAGGAGAGAAAGACAGACACCAGCAGACCTGCTTCCCCACCTGTGAAGCGACTCCCCTGCAGGTGGGGATGGGAGTGGGGTTCGAACCGGGATCCTTATACCGGTCCTTGCGCTTTACGCCACTTGCGCTTAACCCACTACGCTACTGCCCAACCCTTGGGCCTCTGTCATTCTTTTTGGACGTATACCAAATTTATCTTCAAAATTTTGGAGAAAAAAAGAAATGAACACATGTACTCAGTACAGAGCACTAGCAGCCATGCGCCAGAACCCAGGTTCAAGCCCCAGTCCACCTGCAGGGGCTTAAAGCTGGGGTCTAAAGAGGCTACAGGGGTCTCTCTTCCTCTTTCTCCCTAGCTCCCCTTCCCTCTCAATTTCTCTGTGTCTAGCAGAAAGGAAAAAAGGGTGAAGGGCAGTAAATGGTTGCTGGCAGTAATGGATTTGTCATGCAGGCGCTGAGCCTCAGCAGTCACCCTGGTGGCAATTAAATGAACTGATTCCAGTAAGTGGACTTCTGTCCCTGCTATATTTTACTACATTTATAGAAAGCTGACCATCAGCAAATCAAAGTTGCAGGTTTTTTGAAATTTTGAAAAGTCTCAAGAGTCAATACTTTGTTTTGATAGCATAATAAAATGGACAGATTTTATTTGGTGGAGATCTTATAAATCATATTCCTTTAACAAAGAGTTCACTTCTAATCAAGATAAGAGTTCATTCACTGAACACATGTTTTCACAAATCTATGAGGCATCAGATATAATAATTGACTCTAAAAACATAACCATGAAAAAGATGGTTAGTTTTATTATGAACCCACAGTGCAGAAGATAAGCTCACGGTGTAAAATATATTCTTGTGGCACGATCTTAGAATGGTAGAGTTAGAAAAAGGCAGAGTGTGTACTGAATAAGATCAAGAACTCAGAAGCCCTAATTAACTCAAATTTACAAGATTTAAGATTTAAGCATACACGTCACCATGCACAAGAATCCGGGTTCCACTCCCCCTACCCACCTGCAGAGGGGGAGGCTTCATGAGTGGTGAAGCAGGTGTGCAGGTGTCTTGCCTATCTCCCCTTCCCTCTCAATTTCTCTTCGTCTTGGAAAATAAAAATAAAGTAGAAAGAAAGAGAAAAAGAAAACAGAAAGGGGGGCATGGATGCCAGGAGCACTGAATTCGTAGTGCAGACACCCAGCCCCAGCAATAACCCCAGAGGAAACAAACAATCAAAGACACAAAAAAAGATTTAAAAATCTGTGAGGACTTTGGTGGTGACTGTTGGGAGTAGGAACACAAAGCTTGGGTGGAGATTGTGGTTTGAAATTATACTCTTGTTACCTTATGGTATTGTAATAAAGAGTTTAAAAAGGAAATAAGAAAGAGCTGGCTCACAGAAATTCAAAAGAATCTTAATACATGAAGGCTCTTGGCCAGCACCATTGAATGATTTTCCTCTCAGTATCCCATTGAACAAACAGCCACAATCTGCGAGGTACTAAATTCTATTAGTTTTTAAATTTTTTAATATTTATTTATTTTCCCATTTGTTGCCCTTGTTTTTTTTATTGTTGTAGTAGTTATTACTATTGATATCGTCATTGTTAGATAGGACAGAGAGAAATGGAGAGAGGACAGGAAGACAGAGAGGGGGAGAGAAAGACAGACACCTGCAGACCTGCTTCACCACCTGTGAAGCGACTCCCCTGCAGGTGGGGAGCTGGGGGCTCAAACCGGGATTCTTATGCCGGTCCTTGAGCCTTGCGCCATGTTCGCTTAACCCACTGCGTTACCTCCTGACTCTCGTATTCTATTTGTTTTAACACAAAACCCTTAGGTGAAATTGTAGAATGGAATTGCACTGCGCCTTCTGGTCACGCTGACGAGTGTGTGTATGAGTGCTAGCTTTCTCTGATTCCTCCCAGTTATTTTAGTGACTGTGAGGTTGGGGCATAGAAAATAAGAGAAAATAGACCTTAATTTGAACCAACAACTGGTTGTTACACAGATAATGTGGGAGGAGAACTGTTTGCTGCTCTATATTTTAGAAAATCATTCTCTCAGATTCAGCAGTCTGGTTATTAGGGAATATTCTAACTTTAGAATAAAGTAATGTGATCAATACACTTATCCTAAGAGATAAGTATGACCACTATTCATTTTCAAGTCATGAACTTAAGACAAATTAGAGATATTTCCCTAGGATCACATATTTTCTTAATCCAGGTTCTTTAGAGTGTAAAGCAAAGGATTTGGGGGAATATAAAG
Source organism: Erinaceus europaeus (assembly GCF_950295315.1). NCBI lineage: Eukaryota > Metazoa > Chordata > Mammalia > Eulipotyphla > Erinaceidae > Erinaceus > Erinaceus europaeus. The sequence continues at coordinate 98,128,970 of NC_080175.1, forward strand.
CCAGAAAAGCAAGAATAGGGGAAATGGTATGTAGTACAGGAAACAGGAAATCAATGTTGATCAACACTGCTGAATGGACTAGAACTTGGCATTGGGTGCAAATGTTGTATATCTGTAAGACAATCTTTGGAGAAATACCTTTGGGGACTACTGTGCCTCAAAGATGAAAGGGAGGAAATCATACGCTGGTTTCAGTGTCCCTTTGCTCAAGTGTCTCCCACATATTTCTTTCTGAATGGGGCAAATACTGTGTCAAAAGGAACCCCTGATATTATGCTTCTCCACCAACTAGGGATCAGTAGAGAAAGAAGTGGGTGGATGGATGGTAAGGCACTGCAGGGAAGCAAGTCAAGGACAGTGGGGTTGATTTTCTCCTCTCTAAGACATTTAGAAGTCCAACTATATGGCTCATTGCTTCAACAATGGCTTAGATGGATGATGGGGAAGGCCCTGGGGGAAAGTATAACTGAATTGATCATAAGAATTGCATAAGAAAAGACTGGGCTCTTGGTTCTATTTCACTGGTCACTTATCTATTTTGGTTCTAGTACCAGACAGTTTGTATTGTAATAGCTTTGGGATATAGTTTGAGGTCAGGAATTGTGAAGCCTCCACTTTCGTTCATTTCAGACAGGATTGCTGAGTGAGTTTGTGTATTTTTTGGATCCGCATAATCTTTGTAGTTTTTGATCAGTGGAACAGAATTGAGAGACCAGAAATAAGCTTCTGCACCTAAGGACAACTACATTTTGATAAGGAGGCAGAAATTTTTAAATGGGGAAAAGGGAATATTTTCAACAAACCATCCTGGTGAAATTGGGTGAAAATATGCAGAAAAATGAGAAACAAGACTACCACATTTCACCATCCACAAAATCAAATTCCAAATAGACCAAAGACATGGACTTTAGACCAGAAAACATCAACTCCATAAGGGAAAACATTGGCAGAACATTCTGTGATGTTTACTTCTAAAATCTTGATTACAACAGCAAGAAAAATAAAGGCAAAAATAACCCAAGGACTCTCATACTGAGAAGCTGCTGCACTGCAAAAACAAAAAAATCGAGGAAACAAAGACATCCCATAGACTGGGAGATCTTTACATGTCATACACCTGCCAAAGGACCACAGCCAAAATATACAGAGTCCTCCAAATTCAGCGACAACAACTTTCTACCCCCTATTCTCAGCTCTAACACCAAATTCCCAAACAGTCCAACTGCATGTTAGCTATTGGGCTCAGACAAAAATACTAAAGTCGTGGACCCCTTGGAACATACCCAGAGTTCACTGTGTCTGTGTCCCTTTGGTCAAGTGTTTTCTTTCTTCTCCTGGCTTCTTCCCTCACAAATACCCATAATTTTATCTGTTCTATTCATACCTTACAGTTCCTGTTTACTGAACAGTTTGTCCTGCTTTCTATCTTACTGCCTTTCAACCACCAATTTGCAGATGCTACCATGATGCCAACCTGACTTCCCTGGGCAAACTACCTCACTAATGTGTCCTGGAACCTCACCTCCCCAGCACCCTGCCCCACTAAGGAAAAATAGAAACAGGCTGAGGGTATAGATATATCTGCCAACAACCATGTTCAGTGGGGAAGCAATTACAGAAGCCAGACCTCACACCTTCTGCACCCCATAAAGATCTTTGATCCATTCTCCCAGAGGTATAAAGAATAGGCAAGCTTCCAATGGAAGGGATGGGAAAGGGAACTCTGTTGTTGAGAACTGTGTGAAATTGTACCCCTGTGATCTTACAATCTTGTTAATCATTATTAAATCACTAGTAACTTGTTTTAAATGGGGAGAGGACACGGACAGAATCTTCTCCATAGAAGATTGCCAGATGACCAATATGCTCATGATCACTGAGTAGCATGAAACTTGAAAATTAAGACAAGAAGATGCTAAGGAATATGGAGGATGCAGAAGGTGTGATCAGTTGAAGAACACAGGCAAGAGGAAAATAAAATCAAACTGACTTGCCAAACAGTGCTCTCAAACAGTAGAACAATATATTGTCATTAAAGAGCTATCAGTGCCGAACCTCCAAATGTGCAATATAGGAACTATTTGTGAAGAAGTGTGGTCGTTATAGTAGCTGTATGTATCATGTAATGTTATTGATTAATTTACTTATTGGAAGTGAAATCTCACATATGTGCAATTTCACCAGCCAACCTGGTAATCTGTGTCTCTGGTCACTGTAAAGTTTTTCTGATGCTGATTTTCTATGTGACCATTTGAATTATGTCTAAATATCAGAAATATAATTTTTTGTGTGATTATTTAAAATACAACTGTGGATGCTGTCTAGATCTAGAATTACTATATTTAACTTACTACTATTTTATTCAGTCACATACTTTTAGTACAAACTATTGGATGATATAGAGAAAAGACAACTCTCTGAAACACAAAAAGCAATTTGATTAAATGTTTACATTTGCCTGAGTTAATACTTCTTGATGACGATAACCCAGATACTGTACTTTCTAAATACAGTTAAGTGTTTCTGTTTTGGCTATTTGTCTTAAATGTCATTACAATAAAATTCTATGAAACTCTTAATAGCAGCACAATAAATTATTTGCTGGAACTCAATAAATTTCGGGAGTACATATGTTTAATCAGTAACATACGTTTTAGTCATTAGAAACTTTAAAATAGTCAAACATGGAATACTTTCACGACTGTAGAAAAGATGACATTAGGAATTTTAGGGTGAAAGGAAGGTAGGAAATCCATTCAGCTATACATTTGCAAAATTTCTCCTATTCTTTGGATCATCACTTCATTTCCTGGACACTGTCTTTGAGGCACGATTTTTGATGAGATCCAATCCATTATTTCTATTCGTTTGTATCTGTGCTTTTGATGTGGTTAAGACATGACTTATGGATGTTCTTGTGAAGCCTCCTCCCTGCAGATGAAAAGCAATGTCTCAAACCCAGGTATTTGTACACAGTGATGTGTTTCCTCAACTGGGCACACCACCTGGATATCCAGCCCCCTAGAGTTCTAGAATTTTACTTCTCATAGGTTTTCCATCAGCTGGAATTACTCTTTGTATACAAGGGCTGTGTGTCCTATGTGTTTTAAAAGATGTTAAAAGGCTGGTAGGGCACCGGGTGGTGGCGTGCCTGGCTGAGTACACATGGCACAATGCACAAGGACCTGGGTTTGAACCCACAGTCCATAATGGCAGGGGGCAATCTTTGTGAGTGGTGAAGCAGTGCTTTAAGTCTCTCTCCCTCTCCCTTCTCTATCACTCTCTTCCCTCTTGATTTCTGCTCTCTCTACTCAATAAATAAAAATAATTTAAAAAGGGCTGTTGGGAAGTTGGGCAGTAGCACAGCAGGCTAAGTGCATGTGGGGCCAAGAGCAAGGACTTTAAGGATCCTGGTTCGAGCCCCCGGCTCCCCACCTGCAGGGGAGTCGCTTCACAGGCAGTGAAGCAGGTCTGCAGGTGTCTGTCTTTCTCTCCCCCTCTCTGTCTTCCCCTCCTCTCTCCATTTCTCTCTGTTCTATCTAACAATGATGACAGCAATAACAATAACAATAATAATAACTACAACAACAATAAAAAAGGACTGTTAGAATTAATAGAAAATTCAATCATGTTTCAGGATAAAAAATCCGCATCTGGGGCAGGACAGCTTTACCTTTTAGCTCATAGGCAGGGTGTCTGTATTGCCATGCCTCTGATCTAGCGTCAGTCCCTACCACCACATGGGATGACAGTGGAGGGAGGTTCCTTCCTGTGGTAGCTCTCTTTCTCTGCCACACTTTCTTATCTGTTGGAAAAGGTGACCCTTGGGCTGGGGAGAAAACATAATGGTTCTGAAAAAGGCTTTCATTCCTAATACTCCAACGTCCCAGATTCAATCTCCAGCACCAACATAAACCAGAGCAGAGCAGCCCTCAGGCAAAGTAAAGAATAAGAAACTAAATGAATAAAAAATAAGTGGTCTAGACTGGTAAAATTGACCATGTTTGAGGTTCCACCAAAATAAGTGAATGAAACAAAAATAAACATTATATATTAGTTGTGGTTTGATACACTAACACTGACCTGTACACATAAGAAGTTGAGAAAAAAATCCAAAAGGTTTTTTTTATTACATTTATTTATTTATTGTGTAGAGACAGCCAGAAACTGAGAGGGAAGGGGGAGATACAGACACAGAGAGAGAGAGAAAGAGAGAGAGAGAGAGAGAGAGAGAGAGAGAATGAGAGAGAGAGAGAGAGAGACCTGTAGCCCTGCTTCACTACTTGTGAAGCTTTCCCCCTACAGGTGGGGACAGGAGCTTGAACCCAGGTCCTTGTGAACTGTCTCTATCACCCCTCTTGTCTCAAATTCTTTTTTTCCTAGCAAATAAAAAGGAAAAAAATTAGACTGAGAAGGAGGAAGAGGAGGAGGAGAAGAGATAAAAATTGTACTACCAGGGATGGGTTTGTCATGAAGTCATGAATCCCTAGTCATACCCCTGGTATGAATTTTTAAAAAGAGAATAAATTTAATCACAGAGGTAAAATTTCTCTTTTTGAAAATTATAAAATATTTATGAAATAAATAGAAGAAAATGCAGATTAATAAATTGACATTCTGTCAACACAGGTTGAGAAGATTAATATTCTCAAAATGTCTATACTATTTAGAAGTATTCACAGATTCAATAAACTTCCTATCATATTTTTACTTGTACTTTTCATACATTCACAAAATAATCCTAAAATTTTCATGGGGCTCCACATAGTCAAAGAAATCTTTGAAAAAATATATTAACCTCCCTCCCAATAAAAATTAAAAAAAGAAAGAAAAAACATTCAGAGAGAGTCTTAATATTTTTTTTAATCTCTAAAGCAAATTTCACTGGATATCTTCAATGTTTCTGTCAAGACAAAAATGAAGTAAAATTGGGACTGAAAGTCTCTGACCTAACCCCTCCCCAATACTTTAATATATTTCTTTCTAACATTTATTTGTTTATTATTCTTAATTAAACAGAGATACGTCGAGAGGGAAGGGGAAGAAGAAAGAGAGGGAAACTGGGAAATTTTATGCATGTACTAACTATTGTATTTACTGTCAAATGTAAACTATTAATTCTCCAATAAAGAAATTAAAAAAGAAGAAGAAAGAGAGACTCCTACAACACTGCCTTATAGCTGGTGAAGCTTCCCCCCGTAGGTAGGGACCTGGGACTTGAACCTGGGTCTGTGCCCATGTGACAGATAGACGTTCAACCTTACACACCACCACCCAGTATACTCAAAACAATTTTAAGCAGGGAAGAAAATCTGCAAGTATTAAATTTCTGGACTACATTATAATGCAAAACTTCAGTATTCAAAACCATATTGTGTTGTATGCTTCACATTGGTTTTGGTCTCACCCACCCGCCTCTGGGAGATTGTGGTTTAGCCCCTGCTAGTTTCGTGCTTCCCCATCTCCCCGCCCCCTACCCTATGTACTTCCTCAGTTCCTGCTGCAGTGGCCGGAGGAGAAGGATGCAGGACAGATCTGTGTGGTGATTAGTTTGAGAGTCCCTCTCTGCCACCGGAGGAGAAAGATGGAGGAGCACATGTTTGCCCACTTGTGAATAAAGATTAAACTGCATTCTCAGCTCAGCCGAGTGTCTCTGCTCGTCTCTGTTACCCACCCATGAAGCCAGCCCCAGTTATAAACAATATATGGCGCCCAAAGTGGGGCATGACCTGCCTATCCCCCAGATAAGTGACAATTTGGCTATCTATGCACTATGACCTTCTCTTCTGCTTGTGAAGAGATCTCCAAAGGCCTCTGCCCTTTCTTCACGAGACTGTTTAGCTATTTCTGGAACATTTATCTCTGGACCACTCTGTGGTTTCCACCCAACGCCAGCTCACAGGAGCACAACGCTAGCCCACATGAGCTGACTTTCTGCCGCGTGGCACAGGGCATTGGGCGTTGGCTCCCCCCACGCTGCAGTGCTGCCGAGAGCAGGGCAGCAGGCATGGCGGGCAGGGCTGCAGCCCATCCTGGCCGCCACCCTGGGGCACCTTGGCCCACGCCTTCTGCATGGCCAGCCCGCCCGCCCTCCTGCTATGAAGTCTGGACAGATCCTGGGCCACCTGGAGACTGCCGGCTCCCTACCGAAACTGGGCCCCCTGGCCGAGATCCCCAACTCGGCTCTGAAGTCAGAAAAGCTAGAATACACAGAGATTCCTGTAGAGATCGCTACCTACAATTCCTGGAGCTGAAGCTGCGCAAGAAGCCACCACTGGACAACACACTCCCCAAATGGCTAAGACAATATAGATCTAAACTCGTGTTTAAAAAAATGACATGTCTTCGTAACAAAAGTTTTCCTCCTTGTGTATTGAAGACCATGTTTACGTGTGTGTTTAAAGTTTGGTAAACATTAACTTTAAGGTTAAAAATGTAACTTTAAGGCTATATTCTTACCAGACAGTGTTAAATGAAAAAGGTTTTCAACATAGTTCTCATAAAGGTAAAATTAACTTACATTTAAAGTCTGAGTTAAAAATTAGTTAAAAATCAATATATTTTAACTAAGTTAGTAAAAAAAAAAAAACCTGCACACACCTAGGGTGTGTCTCCATCTTCAATGGGTGTAACAAAAGGTTAAATAGACTTGTTGATATGTAAAACTCTCGATTCCTTCTCAATTAGAAATGGTAGATAGCACAATGGTTATGTTAATGATTCTCATGCCTGAGGCTTTTTTTTCCCATGGCTCTTCTGTTTACCTTTCCACATTTTATTGTTTAAACTTTTAACAACCTTAAAATGATACTAAAAAAGACTTCCAATTGTAACAGAGTTATCAATTGTGGTAAACTTCTAACCTGCTACAAGTTTTGTTTCATAGGTAAGTGAACTGCAGCTGTCAAGTTCTCTACAGAAAAGCAGAATTCCAACAGCTGACCTTCCTCATACAATGTTCCACCCCCTGGCATTCTTCAGTGGACATCTGCTCTGGACTGACACTTCTATCAGACTTACTGGTACACCTCTTGGACACTTTACACAACTCTACAGTAGCTTCCCTTTATGCTGATAGGTTTCTCAAAGACTGACTGCAGCCAGCTGCCTTGAGACTCTAGGCCATACCCTCCCTCCATGCTAGGTAATGCCCACAGGAAAAAAAAATGTCCATCGAGGCAAAAGCCCACAGAGGCAGCAAAGGTTCTTTAGCTGATAAAGTCTTGCCCACAGAGGCAAAAATGCCCCCCTCATGCCTTCCCTTGGCAGCACACTGGTTCTTGTTGCTTGCTTACATGTTCCTCCATGTTTGTGCCAGTTTCTTTTTTAAAAATGCCTGTACGATATAGGTTTCTGTTCACCCCACACCCCTGATACTATGCTCAATTAGTTAAAAAGAAAAGGGGGGATTGTTGTATGCTTCACATTGGTTTTGGTCTCACCCCCCTGCCTCTGGGAGATTGTGGTTTAGCCCCTGCTAGTTTCGCGCTTCCCCTTCTCCCTGCCCCCTACCCTACGTACTTCCTGAGTTCCTGCCGCAGTGGCCGGAGGAGAAGGATGCAGGACAGATCTGTGTGGTGATTAGTTTGAGAGTCCCTCTCTGCCACCGGAGGAGAAAGACGGAAGAGCACATGTTTGCCCGCTTGTGAATAAAGATTAAACTGCATTCTCAGCTCAGCCGAGTGTCTCTGCTCGTCTCTGTTACCTGCCTGTGAAGCCAGCCCCAGTTAAAAACAATATTATACTGGCATAAAAAGTAGATAAAAAGTAGATATTGATTAATAGAACCAATTAGAGAGCCCAGAAATAAAACAAAGCATGCACAATTTACTAATCTTCCAAAGTATTCTCTAATTCCATTCCAGGAAGTTCACGTGCAAACAAAGTCCCAAAATCTAAATATAGACCAGGTCCCATGGACAGGGCATATGTTCACATGTATCCATAAATTAGGGCAAAATATATACCTGAAAGCAAAAGTACACATGAGTCTGCAGTGAGTCAGTATAAAGTTCCTAATGAAATAGTGTCTACTTACACTTAGATACCCTTCTCACCTACTTCCTATTACAGTTTCCTCACTCTCTCCAAAGCCAAGCTTAGCAAAGTAAGGACTGCAAAAGCTGAATAAGGGCAAGAGACTGGCATACTTTAACGATGACTCTTTAGTCACTATTAGGCCACCTCATCAGCTAGGGCCCTATTTGGGGAGTCCTGAGATTCCCAAACAGACATTATGGGCCTAGACCTCAAATAAATCCCTCTCTCCATTGTTACTGGTCATCTCTATCAGGAACAACACAATAGACCCCTTTGTGGGCCCCCATAGGACCTTGCCCTCAACATGGATCAACAATGGTAGAGAATGTTCCATCCTCCCAAGGGAGGCTGGACAACATACTCTATGCTACACCTGAGGAAGATGGGTCCTGATATTGGGGCAGCTTGGAATGTTCCTACTCATGACCACAGAGTGTGATCTCAGATCTACAGGGATGCAGAGGTCACACAGGCTCCTAAGCTGATTATGGGCCCAAGACCACATCAAATCAATGGAGTTTATAGTCAACAATATTCATACCTCTTTCCCATATTAGGGAGCTACTCTCTTCCCTGATCCAGCTTTCTGGTCCTTTTCCCAACCATGACATCATCTTCCAGGCAATAACTTGGATCCACCTGCATATCAGATTTCAGGCTCAGGGGCAAAAAGAAAAAGAAAAACAAATAAACAACAACAACAACAAACTAGTATAGCCAATGGTCCTTTGGAATATAACTAAACTATGCCTACTAGCTCTCTACAAAATGGAGACCCCCCAATTCTTCATCTGTACTATTCCAGCCCTTAGGTCCATGACTGTTCAACAATTTGTTTGGCTTTGTATGTTGACTCTCTTTTCAGCCACCAGGTTCCAGATGCCAGCATGATGATGACCAGACTTCCCTGGACAGACGACCCCCCCAATGTGTCCTAGAGCTCTGCTTCCCCAGAGCCCTGCCCCACTAGGGAAAGAGAGAGACAGGATGGGAGTATGGATTCACCTGCCAATGCCCATGTTCAGCAGGGAAGCAATTACAGAAGCCAGACCTTCCACCTTCTGCATCCCACAATGACCCTGGGTCCATACTCCCAGAAGGATAAAGAATAGGAAAGCTATCAGGGGAGGGGATGGGATATGGAGTTCTGGTGGTGGGAATTGTGTGAAGTTGTACCCCTCTTATCCTATGGTTTAATCAATGTTTCCTTTTTATAAATAAAAACAATAATAAAATTACTAATCTTCCATAAAGGTACCAGATACACAAGATGTATAATTACGACATCTGAATCTCTCACATTCCTAGAAGAAAACTATCGGGAAAACTTGTAGGCATTGGTCTTGATAATTATTTCTGTATATTCCACTAAAAGCACAGGCAACAAAACAGAAATAAACTAATGGGATTTCATCAAACTCAAAACTATTTTATTTACTGGGCTCAGTGCCAGCACTCTGAATCCACTGCTCCATCTCTGTTTCCCAGGTATGAATCCTACATGACCTTGGTGTATTAGTCTCTCAGCATGTTGTTTGATTCAGTTAACCAAGATTTTGTTGAGATCTTTGCATCAATGTCCCTCTGGGACATAGGTATATAGATTTCTCTTTTGGTAGAGTCTTTTCCTTCTTTGGTGACCAGAGTGAGATTAGCCTCACAGAATGTGTTTGGGAATGTTTCCTCTTCTTCAGCTTTCTAGAAGAGTTTCACCTCTAACCTTTTAGAAAGGCTAAAAAAAAAAAAAGACCCTCTGGGAAACAGTTTGGGGACTTCACAAAACATTAAAATTGGACCTACCATATAACCCAGCAAGTCCTGTTCTAGGCATCCACCCAAAGAACCAAAAAATAGGTATCTTGGGTTATCTATGTGTGCCTATATTTACGGTAGAAACATTGGTTAAGAATCAAAATCTAACAGCACAAGGACCGGCATAAGGATCCCAGTTCAAGCCCCTGGCTCCCCGCCTGCAAGGGAGTCACTTCACAGGCAGTGAAGCAGGTCTGCAAGTGTCTGTCTTTCTCTCCCCCTCTCTGTCTTCCCCTCCTCTCTCCATTTCTCTCTGTCCTATCCAACAACGATGACATCAATAACAACAACAATAATTACAACAACTGTAAAAAGACAACAAGGGCAACAAAAGGGATAATAAATAAGTAAAATTTAAAAAAAGAATCAAAATCTAAAAATGAAGTATCCAACAACAAATAGTGATTAAGGAAATTTGTGGAATCTGTACAAAATGGAATACTACACAGCTACGAAAAACAATGAAATACCTTTTGCTCCAACATAGATGGAACTGAAAGAAAATCATCTTGAGCAAAACAAACCAGAAGGAGAGGATAAATACTAGACAGCTTCACTTCTTAGTGGAATCTATAACCAAGCAAACTTGAACTATGTCAAGAGGCAGTTGGGCACACAGTGTCCTGTGTGGAAGAGGATGACAGCTGAATGAATGGGAAAGAGTATGACATCTTGTTTCAGCAAATATGGAAATGTACCCTCTGGCAACGACACCACTGTCAACATTTTTTCAGTAAAGTAAAATAGAAGTTGAAAAAAGAGATAGCCTGATGAGTATATGGAGAAAAAATATATTTTTGTCAGGCACATATTTTGCTACATCTATTTTGGAAAACAGATGAAGACTTCCCCCCAAAACTATGAGCATACCTAGAATAGACTTCCTGGCTTCTTCCCACATGAAGGCCCCTAATCCCATCTGCTTTATTCTTGCCTTTGGGTTCCTGTTTATTAAGCGATGTGCCCTGCTTTATATCTTACCACCTTTCAGAAAGTTGCAGATGCTGCTATGACGCCACCCTGACCTCCTTGGGCAGATGACTCCCCCATGTGTCCTGGAGCCTCCCCTCCTCAGAGCCCTGCCCCACTAGGGAAAGACAGAGACAGGCTGGGGGTGTGGATCCACCTGCCAACACCCATGTCCAGAGATAAAGAATTATAGAAGCCAGAACTCCCACCTTCTGCTCCCCATAAAGAATTGGGGGTCTATACTCCCAGAGGGATAAAGAATAGGGAAGCCTCCAATGGAGGGGATGGGACAGGGACCTGCAGTGGTGGGAACCGTGTAAAATTGTACCCCTCTTATCCCACAATCTTGTTAGTCATTTTTAAATCACTAATAAGATAAATAAATTTAAAAAAGAACCCTGCTATGATGCAGTGAAGCCACTGTCTTTATGATAGCTACCTTTTTCAACAGCACTGAGGGACCTTGAGATGATTATGATAAAGGAAATAAGACAGGATAAATACACATCACAGTGAAACAAACAAACAAAAATCAACCACATATGCACTATGCCCATGGGGATAGAGCTGACTGATTAGTTGCTCAGAAGTAAATTGCCTTTGAAAGTGAGAACACAAATTGACATCTAATTTCAAAGATACATTTATATCTGTTTCCTTCCATTAAATACATTTATTTCACAATCATAGAAACTGAATATTCCAGAGGAGAGGAAAAATAAAACTCATTCTTTATTCTGGTCCAAAGGTGAAGTAGACTTGAGCAGCTGTGTTGGGGGAATGGTGTTCAAAGACTCTCACCAGAAATGCTTCACTAAGACACCCTACTGCTCTAGAAAATTCCTCAGTAGAAAGGTCAAGTTTTAAGAAATCATTCAAAGAAAAAAGGCAAACTTAAAAGAAATTTTTCTGGGTTCCTAGATAACCTTACTTTGCCCCTTCAGAGTCAATTTTCTTTCATGTCAGAGACAGACTAGACAAGTAGAAGCAAAAGGAATGGACTGTTTCAGCTTTATTGGCTGATCCACTAGAAGTAGCCTCAGTGATGTTTCTCTGATGCCAGCACTTCAAATAGAAAGCTTAATGTGAAAGGGCCAGGTGGTGGCACACCTGGTTAAGCACACCCATTACAGTGCACAAGGACCCAGGTTCAAGGACCCCACCTTCAGGATTGCTGAAGCAGGGCTGCAGCTCTCTCTCTCACTCTTGATTATTTTTATTACCTTTATTTATTTATTGGTTAGAGACAGTCAGAGAAGGAAGGGGGAGATAGAGAGAGAGAGATGGAGAGACAGAGAGACACCTTCAGCCCTGCTTCACTACTCACAAAGCTTTCTCCCTGCAGGTGGGGACTGGGGCTCGAACTGGCACCTTTGAGCATTGTTAACATTTGTGCTCAACCAGTGTACCACTACCCAGCCCCCTTCTCTCTGTCTCTTTATCTCTCTCCCCTTCTGTCTCGATTTCTATCTGTCTCTATTCAATAGTAAGTAAATAAAAATATTTAAAAAATACTTTTGGACAAGTAGTTTTTGATTCAGACAGTCTGTCATATTAATGACTTGAACCCCACCCACAACCACTCTATCCTTCCCCAACAAAACTATAAGAGCTGAAGGGAGGTTGTGCAAATTGAGAGTCCCCTCTCTGTACCTTTGCTCTGTTTTTCAAGAGCAGCACCCTGTCATTAATGCATCTAAGTTCTTGATGATCACTGTGGATTTTGCATTCATACTCCAGAAATAACATTAAGGCATTTTTAGGAAAAAGCTATTTGCCCATAAGGGTTTAGTACATTCAGGATTTTCCATGACTATTCTATTGTTTACAAGTACAGTGGGCAGGGTGGTGGCACACCTAGTTGAGCTTACATATTACAGTGCAAAAGGACCCAGGTTCAAGCTCTTCAGTCCCCACCTGTGGGGAAAGCTTTGTGAGGTGCTGGGGCTCTAACTCAGTCCATGGGCATGTGCAGGCACATCACCTACCTCTATCTGGAAAGCCATTCCTCTGGCCCAGGAAGCACTCTCTTCCTGTCTTCTAATTAAGTAGAGGGAAATCTGTTCAGTGATTGGAAGAGCACACTTAAGAAATACAATCCATGGGGGAAGCAATTGCAGAAGCCAGAACTTCTACCTTCTGCATCCCAAAATGACCTTGGGTCCATACTCCCAATGGGATAAAGAATAGGAAAGCTATCAGGGGAGGGGATATGGAGTTCTGGTGGGAATTGAGTGGAGTTGTACCCCTCTTATCCTATGGTTTTGTTAATGCTTTCTTTTTATAAATAATAAATACGAAAAGAAATACAGTCCTGGATTTAAATTCTTGCTCTATCATGAATTGGTCAGCTAAATTTTCTTAGCCTTTATTTTGCCCTTTTGAACATTTGGATGCATACTTCCTCCTAAACACTGGAAAGAATGGGTAGGTAATGAAGATGTGACCATACATCCCTAGTATGTGTGCACTGTGACGAATGACTAAAGTCTAGTGGGTAACAGAGGGTAGAGCCTTCTCTTGTCCCTGAAGGGAAAAATAAAAACCACTTCTCCTGCCTTTCTTCTAGTTATTAGATAGGTTGACACACACATGTTAATTTAAATTGAAAACACAGGCCCAACTCATTCACCAGGATGTTTAGTCTGAGATAGTAGGTGAAAAACTCCAAATCTCATTTGAGATGCAAACCTTCAACCAGCTGGTGCCTGCTTATGACTCCAGTGTTTGTTGGTACAAGGACTCTAGACTTTCATGCCTTCCAACTCATTATCTTCCCCAATGCTCTACCTGACAGCACCCATGTCCAGTGGAGAAACAGTTAGAGAAGCCAGAACTCCCACCTTCTGCACCGCAGAAAGAATTTTGGAATATACTCCCAGAGGGATAAAGAATAGGGAAGCTTCCAATGGAGGGGAGGGGATAGGGAACTCTGGTGGTGCAAACTGTATGGAATTATATCCCTGTGCTGTTACAATCTTGTCAATAATCATTAAATCAGAATAAAAGATTATTAAAAAACAACAGAATTTCTTTAAAAAAATAACTCAGGCTTTCACAAACACACAAAATAAAGAATTATGGGATGGCCACAAAACAGTATTAAACTGACCATGTTAATGTGGGGCTTCCGTGTGATGGCGGAAGTTACAGGCACATCAAGGCAGGGCTAGAAAAGAGATGGTAGGAGTAGCAATCATCAGGTGGTAGGAGTAGCAATCATCAGATGGTAGGAGCAGCGATCATCAGGTGGTAGGAGTAGCGATCATCAGATGGTAGGAGCAGCGATCATCAGGTGGTAGGAGTAGCGATCATCAGGTGTTAGGAGTAGTGATCATCAGATGGAAGGAGTAGCTATCATCAGGTGGTAGGAGTAGTGATCATCAGATGGTAGGAGTAGTGATCATCAGGTAGTAGGAGCAGCGATCATCAGATGGTAGGAGTAGCGATCATCAGGTGGTGGGAGTAGCAATCATCAGGTGGTAGGAGTAGTGATCATTAGGTAGTGGGAGTAGCAATTATCAGACGGTAGGAGTAGCTATCATCAGATGGTAGGAGTAGCGATCATCAGGTGGTAGGAGAGTGATCATCAGGTGGTAGGAGTAGCGATCATAAGGTGGTAGGAGTAGCGATCATAAGGTGGTAGGAGTAGCGATCATCAGATGGTAGGAGTAGCGATCTTCAGGTGGTAGGAGTAGCTATCATCAGGTGGTAGGAGTAGTGATTATCAGATGGTAGAAGTAGCAATCATCAGGTGGTAGGAACAGCGATCATCAGATGGTAGGAGTAGTGATCATCAGATGGTAGGAATAGTGATCTTCAGGTGGTAGGAGTAGCGATCATCAGGTGGTAGGAGTAGCGATTATCAGATGGTAGGAGTAGCGATCATCAGGTGGTAGAAACAGCGATAATCAGATGGTAGGAGTAGCGATCATCAGATGGTAGGAGGAGTGATCATCAGGTGGTAGGAGTAGCAATCATCAGATGGTAGGAGCAGCGATCATCAGGTGGTAGGAGTAGCGATCATCAGATGGTAGGAGCAGCGATCATCAGGTGGTAGGAGTAGCGATCATCAGGTGTTAGGAGTAGTGATCATCAGATGGAAGGAGTAGCTATCATCAGGTGGTAGGAGTAGTGATCATCAGATGGTAGGAGAGTGATCATCAGGTGGTAGGAGTAGCGATCATAAGGTGGTAGGAGTAGCGATCATCAGATGGTAGGAGTAGCGATCTTCAGGTGGTAGGAGTAGCTATCATCAGGTGGTAGGAGTAGCGACTATCAGATGGTAGAAGTAGCAATCATCAGGTGGTAGGAACAGCGATCATCAGATGGTAGGAGTAGTGATCATCAGATGGTAGGAATAGTGATCTTCAGGTGGTAGGAGTAGCTATCATCAGGTGGTAGGAGTAGTGATCATCAGATGGTAGGAGCAGCGATCATCAGGTGGTAGAAACAGCGATAATCAGATGGTAGGAGTAGCGATCATCAGATGGTAGGAGGAGTGATCATCAGATGGTAGGAGTAGCGATCATCAGGTGGTAGAAACAGCGATAATCAGATGGTAGGAGTAGCGATCATCAGATGGTAGGAGGAGTGATCATCAGATGGTAGGAGTAGCGATCATCAGGTGGTGGGAGCAGCAATCATCAGGTGGTAGGAGTAGCGATCATTAGGTGGTGGGAGTAGCAATTATCAGATGGTAGGAGTAGCGATCATCAGATGGTAGGAGTAGCTATCATCAGGTGGTAGGAGTAGCGATCATCAGGTGGTAAAAATAGCGATCATCAGATGGTAGGAGTAGTGATCATCAGATGGTAGGAGCAGTGATCATCAGATGGTAGGAGTAGTGATCATCAGATGGTAGGAGTAGTGATCATCAGGTGGTAGGAGTAGTGATCATCAGATGGTAGGAGTAGCGATCATCAGATGGTAGGAGCAGCGATCATCAGATGGTAGGAGTAGTGATCATCAGATGGTAGGAGTAGTGATCATCAGATGGTAGGAGCAGTGATCATCAGATGGTAGGAGCAGTGATCATCAGATGGTAGGAGTAGTGATCATCAGATGGTAGGAGCAGTGATCATCAGATGGTAGGAGTAGTGATCATCAGATGGTAGGAGTAGTGATCTTCAGGTGGTAGGAGTAGCGATCATCAGATGGTAGGAGCAGTGATCATCAGATGGTAGGAGCAGCGATCATCAGATGGTAGGAGTAGTGATCATCAGGTGGTAAGAGCAGTGATCATGAGGTGGTAGGAGTAGCGATCATCAGATGGTAGGTGCAGCGATCATCAGATGGTAGGAGCAGTGATCATCAGATGGTAGGAGTAGTGATCATCAGGTGGTAGGAGTAGTGATCATCAGATGGTAGGTGCAGCGATCATCAGATGGTAGGAGTAGTGATCATCAGATGGTAGGAGCAGCGATCCTCAGTTCTCTGGCTGTTCTTCCACGTGATCTCCCTTTGTTTAGATGTGACTGAGTGACCCTGGTAGCACTGAGTTCTTACTGCTAGCCCAGTGACCCCACTGGGACGCCTCTGTGCCCAGTTAAGAACGGATTCCATGTTGAAACAGAACCTAATTAATTTAGATCAGAACAGACTTCTTCAAAATTAACTGGTCAATTCTCTGATAAGAAATTAGGGCCTGAGGGTTGGGCATTAGCGCTGCAGGTTAAGCACACATGGCACAAAGCACAAGACTGGTGGTACAAGGATCCCCCAGCTCCCCACCTGCAGGGAAGTTGCTTCACAGGTGGTGAAGCAGGTCTGCAGGTGTCTGTCTTTCTCACCCCTCTCTGTCTTCCCCTCCTCTCTCCATTTTTCTCTGTCCTATCCAACAATGATGACATTAATAACAACAGTAATAATAACTACAACAGTAATAAAAAAAAATAGGGCTTTATTAAAAATTCTTCTATTTTTTTTGTTCCCAATCCCAGTCAACCAAAGAAAGTGAAGAGGTTGCCCACTGAATAGCGTATAGAGAACGGCCACCTATGCTACTGCTGCTTTGTTTGGAAGCTTTGAAAAGGCACTAACAACGCAAGGAGACAGACACAAGGACTCCTATAAGCAGGAATACAGAGGAGGGAAGTAGTGTGTGATCCATCCAAGTACCTAATGTGTGTCATTATTTCCATTAAAGTCTTTCGTATTGAAGGAAATTAAGGCATTTCTGGGAAGGAGGCAGTCTGCCTTTCTAATTCAAAGGCACAGAATCCAGCCTCCCCTGGGCCAGGTTCAGCAGGAGCTCATGGAGTCCACGTAGAGATGCAGACACTGCCGATGCCATCCATCTCCCAGACACAGGCAGGGGCTCATTGTGTGGCTGCCAGACACAGCCGGCCGGGCCGAGAGAACCACAGAATACAGAAGAGGAAGTCACGCTGTCGGGTTTGTCAGTGCTCTTCTCTATGAAGAGCTGCAGAAAGCAGTGAGGTTCTGAGATGAAGAGATAGAGATTGTGTCCTTGGCCGTGGGGACCAAGGCAGCCGGTCGCGGAGTGAAGGAAATGCAGTACCCAAGGAGCACGAGAACTCTCATGTGAATGTCAGGAGTAGCATAAGAAAGGAGCGTGTCCTTCTTTCCAGAGCAATATTTTCTGATGCCGATGCTGAGTCAGATCAGCTGCCGCTAGAGACTGACGGGATTCCAGCCTTTCCCACTCCAAGATTTCTAAACCAAAAGGACAAGTGCTTGATAGAAAAAAGCCATCTCTCAGTCATCACTGGAAAAAGGCGATTAAAATGCCAGTGTGTGAACATGGAGTCGGCGGGGCAGGGCGGGGCGGGGGGGAGGTGAGGATGGAGCGAGAAATGCCAGTCACGGTTCTTCTCTGAGTTTTCCTCACTGATTGAAACTAAAAGAGGAAAATATAAGAGAAACAGAATAATAGGGAATAGGCAGCTCCTACAAGGACAAAGGCTTTGCACAGATAAACCCAGCAAAGCGAGGCAGTGTGCTCACTGGAGGTTCTAGGAAGAAATATTTCGGGTAAATCTCAAATAAGGAGCATATGAGGCTAGACCTTAAACACTGCTGCTGTGTCTGCGGACTGCCTAGTGTCTGCCACGTACCATGGTGTATGGAAATCCTTTGTGACCTTAAAATGTGCGTAATATTGATGCTTCTTAAAGGAATCTCACTCTCCATCAGGATCCACACTTCCCCTTGCCCACTCCTGGAACAAGGGCAATTAGTACAAAATCTATCAGAAGGCACGTCAACCTGTCCTCCTGTCTCCAGCCAGTAACTCCCTGGAAAGAGGCCATGTAACTCTCATTATTTGTTAGGCCACGGCCTATTTTTCCAGGCTGTTGTATAAGACAAATCCATTGCCTCATTCCTCATAGCCTTTTTTACAAAGGGGGAAAAAAAGCAGACAGGGCTTCTTAGATTCAGACAGAATATTATGCACAGCCAAGTGGGATGAAAAAGCACACTGCCAAATTGGCTAGCATGGCTCCCTGTGCCGGTCTCTCTCCAGATTCTGAGCAACAACAACAAAGACGCTGACCCAGGAGATGAGAGCAAGAGAGCTCATACACTTCTATCTGGATAGAATTGGGACTCCACAAAAGCAAGTAAGAGATGCTGTCATCAAATTACAGCGCTCTTCAAAAGTGTCACAGTGGGTTTGTTTTAATGTGTTCCACATCAAAAAATAATAATAATAAATCATACAAAATGGGAAGCAGAAAAACTTGCCATCATACAGATGAACACCAAGTTGGCCTAAATCACGGCCAGATACGAGGTAAGTCATTATCCACATATAGAGACATCCTAGGTTACGTTTTGCTGCTAGAACATCATCAGCTTACTTCATAAGCATGAAATTGTCACCAAAGTCCTAACACATTAATAATAATAATAGCCTCTCCGTGGGAGTTTCTGGTTAGTTTGGGACAATACAATGAGCACTTTGCTAGTTTTACTTAATTCTCAACATAACCCTGAAATAATTGTAGCTTTAAAGATAAGAATACTGCAGCTCAGAGACTTATCCCAGCAGTTAGAGTTCAGCGTCAGCATAGGCTGATGCAAATGTCTCCTCTGGGGGCGCATCTGGTTAAGCACACACACTACAGGGCTCAAGGACCTGGGTTCAAGGCCCTGGTCCCCAACTGCAGGGGAAAAGTTTCACAAAAAGCTTCAGAGTGGTGAAGCAGGGAGGCAGGTGTCTCTCTGTCTCTCTATGTTCCACCCTCCCCTCTCAATTTCTCTGTCTCTACCCAATAATAAATAAATAAAATAAAATATGTTTCCTCTGGTGAAATAACTTCCCTTATGCTGCTGCTGCCTTGAAGGTGAATTTCTTCATTGAGAGGGAAGGGGATAATAGGGAGAGAGAGAGAGAGAGAGAGAGAGAGAGTGAGAAAAGAGAGAAAGAGGGAGAGAGAGAGAAAGGAGAGAAAGAAAGAGAGAAAGGAGAGAGAGAGAGAAAGGAGAGAGAGAGAGAGAGAGAGAGAGAGAAAGGAGAGAGAGAAAGAGAGAGAGAGAAAGAGAGAGAGAGAAAGGAGAGAGAGAGAGAAAGGAGAGAGAGAGAAAAGAGAGAGAGAAAGAGAGAGAGAAAGGAGAGAGAGAGAAAGGAGAGAGAGAGAAAGGAGAGAGAGAGAGAGAGAGAGAGAGAGAAAGAGAGACCTGCAGCCCTGCTTCTTTACCACTCGCAAAGCTTTCCTGCTGCAGGTGGTCCTTGCACCAAACCCAGGTCCTTGCACACTGTAACATGTAAGCTCAACCAGGGGCCACACCACCCAGGCCCTGAAAATGAATTTCTAGGGGGCTGTCCATCCTCACTGATTTCAACAGTCACCTCCCAGCACAGATATTTTTACATGCCAAGAATAAAACTCTGCTCCAAAGATCTATCTACTACAACGTTAGGGGAAAATGGTTATGAGATTATCACTAATTCGGGATGCATTCCTGACAACATCTCAGCTCTTTCTCCTGTCCTGGTGGAATGTCTTGCCTACTCCAGGTGGAAGATGATGTTCCTCATGTGTCTGATCACAGGGTTGCTTATGCCCACGCTACACCATGTGAAGACTGACACACACCTGCCCTCCTTCTTTTGCAGACTAATAAGGAGATGTTCAGACAGTAGGCGTCACATCCTCTGAGGCTGCTGAGCCTCTGGTGGTGGTCAGGAGGCTGGAAATTCTATGGCCTCAAAGCACTCCATCAAGTCATTCAGTCAGTGGCATTTCACATAATGCTACATGATTAAAGACCATGAAGGTTAAACATTCTAACCAGACACATCTGTCTAGCAGGGGTCTTTTGAAAACCCCCATTCTGAGTAACCATCTGGACATTCCAGGTGATCTCCATGCCTACTGTTGCGGGGGGAGGTCTACGTCATCACAACATAATAGTGGGTGCAAGCCAGCAGAGCGTCTCTGATGGTCCCTTTTGTTTTAGCTTCTTTAGGAAGAAAGCCAAAGATTGACTTCACGTTCATCAAAAGAATATTGCTACACATCAGTAAGAATGTCCTGTTCTAAAGGGCATTAGCATTTAGGACGTGTTCCTCAGCAGTGTAAAACTTTAGATTCTAATTGGGACTCAGGATTCTAATATGGGATAAATCAGAGAATGAATGTTGTGGCCGCTGAGGGATACATTTTAGAATTCAAATAAACCCCCATACTCTCAGAGACAGTCATCTAATCAGAGTTCCATGAGATATTAGTAGTAGGTGTTTCTCCAGCACACTCTTTCCTTTCCTTTCCTTTTTTTAACTTTTTTTTAATAGAGGAGGGTCAGAAGGCCAGGAGCTTGAAGACTGGACCTCACACCCTTGAACGTCAGAGGACAAAAAGGCAAACTCACTCTGTTCAAAGTTTGAACTGAAATGTGTTTGGAATGATGCAGCGATAATGCAATGCTCACGCAGGACACAAAGTGCTGTGTGACCCTGCTATGAGACGATGCTAAAATAACTATGAAGGTTCTTCCCCAGCCTCTATACAGACAAGAGGGTCACAGGTGATGGAGACAGAACTCCTGGGAAAACTGTTTGAGTAAAATGCTGTGTATGTTATTGTTTTGTACATGTCTGCAGTGACAAAGATTAAGTACAAAAATGAAACAGGAGGGTCAGGAGGTAGTGCAGCAGGTTAAGCCACATGACCTGATGCACAAGGACCCGCCCAAGGATCCAGGTTCGAATACTGGGCTTCCCACCTGCAGGGGAGTCGCTTCACAGGCGGTGAAGCAGGTCTGCAGGTGTCTGTCTTTCTCTCCCCCTCTCTGTCTTCCCCTCCTCTCTCCCATTTCTCTGTCCTATCCAACAACAACAACAACATCAGTACCAACAGTAATACTAATCATAACAACAACAAAACAACAAGGGCAACAAAAAGGGGAAAAAAATGGCCTCCAGGAGCAGTGGATTCATGGTGCTGGCACCAAGCCCCAGCAATAACCCTGGAGGCAAAAAAAAAAAAAGAAAGAGAAAAAGAAAGAAACACAGTGTTACCCAGATAATCATCTGTTTTAATAAGCACAATACCAGTGCTCTCCTGCCTCCTTTTCCGGAGTATTCTCTTAATGCACCTTTCACTGTAAAGTGTATAATCTCCCAAAGAATGCTTAATTTTATTGGACATTGACTGGCATGTCTGATGCAAAATGAAGTTTCATAAAATGCTGCTAAAATGTGATGTGTTTTAGTGGAGCATGACATCCTCCGATTTAATACTTGTGGTTTGAATCTTCCAAACATCCCATGCAGGCCAACACCATTTTGTTACCTGCAATTTTTCTGGGACATGAACAAAGCAGTCAGTGCACAGAAAAGGAGTCAGGTAGATAAATGACGGTGCCCATCAAACAATTTTCTGAGACTCACTTGAACTCAGTTTAGAGTTTCTGAACTAATTCTTCTATAGTATCAGCTGAGCATCATATCCTAGTAAGAATCTGAACAATTTGGGGGTCAGGCAGTTGACACACCTGGTTAAGCGCACACATTACAGTGCACAAGGACCCAGGTTCAAACCCCTGGTCTCCACCTGCAGGGGGAGAGCTTCACAAGTGGTAAAGCAGGGCTGCGGGTGTCTCTCTGTCTCTGTCTCTCTCTCACTCTCTATCTCTCTGTCTCTCTCAGTTTCTCTCTGTCTCTATCAAATAAAATAAATTAATTAATTTAGAAAAAGAATCTGAACGATCCCTTACACATTTCAATACTGTTTTGCTCTATTTTGAGTGTACAATCACATGCCACATTAGCATACACGAATTCCAGGTTACTTGAACAAGTGCAAACAGATCTTTTGGAAGCGCAGGGTCTGATACATCCTGTAATAAGATTCATCATGAAAGAATTTGAAATCAAAGAATATAATGTATGTAAACACCCATGCCACATTTTTCACTCTTCTTCCCATGAGGTCATTTCTGAGTTCATTTATATATCAGTCTTGAATTCAAGCAACATCTTCCTAGTACTTACAGCACATTCTAGAATCCTGATAGCAGCATTCGCACTAGTGCTGAAAATGTCTCCTTGAATGTACTTTTCTCCATTATGCTGTTTTGTAGATATAAATCGAAGACAAAACTGTTCCCTACTTTCATTCATCACTGGATATTATCCTATGCTTCTTTCTTTTTTTTCTTTTGATTTCCTTCTTTTTTCTTTCTTTCTTTCTTTCTTTCTTTCTTTCTTTCTTTCTTTCTTTCTTTCTTTCTTTTTGCCTCCACAGTTATTGCTGGGCTCGGTTCCTGCACTATGAAGCCACTGCTCCTGGAGGCCATTTTTCCCATTTTGTTGCCCTTGATGCTGTTTTCATAGTTGCTGTTGTTGGATAGGACAGAGAGAAATGGAGAGAGGAAGGGAAGAAAGAGAGGGGGAGAGAAACATAGACACCTGCAGCCCTGCTTCATTGTCGAACCCAGATCCTTAGGCCTGTCCTTGCGCTTTGTACCATGTGCGCTTAACCCATTGTGCTACCATCCAGTCCTCTCTATGCTTATTTCTTTGTTTACTTTTTTATTTGTCTTTAAGGAAGAAATAGACAGGGAGAGGACACAAAGCACCAGTGCACCGTGGAATTCTGACTCGTATATGTTGCTTTCATGTTGTACCAGGGGATCAGGAGAAAAAAAAAAAAGTTTCAGTATCCCTCCAGTCTTTTCAAGGATGGGCAAAAGGTCAGAGATGAAGATGTTAATAATAAAAAGGGAAGAAGTTAACTCAGGATATGTGTACTTTAATATACAGAGGAGAGGCCCAAGTTTCTGGAAAACTCATGTATGCAATGTCCCAGACCCCATTTAAAACCGTCTAGTACAGAAGATTTGGGGGAGCAGAAAGACAGGTGAGATAGGTGCGAATGGGCCCTCTTCAGGAAAGGAGTGGGCCGGGAGAGGGACAGACAGATTCAGGTTTTATTTTCACTCCTGCCAGTAGCCCACCAAAGTCCCCTGAGATGTGATACGGGGGTGTGGGTGGCAGCTCTGGAAGCAGCTTCTGTTCTGTCCTATCCCACAAAGGTCTCCCTAGAGCGTTTATTTCAGAGCGCGGCTACATTTTGCCCCTGGAGGTTCCCTCCTATGTAGCCAGTGCTGCGATCTTTGCCCCGAGGCAGGGCCTAACAATGCCAGGCAAGCACTGTAGGCCAGAGTCACTTCCTGGCTCTGGTCAGGTTTAGTTCCGCAGAGAAGACCTTCCAAACTCTGACAAGAGGCACTGGATCAGATGCGGGAAGAAGACCCAGACTTGCAGGTCCCGACCGCGAGCCGCCAAGCACTCTGCTGCAGATTCTTTCTCCGTGTTGTTAGCGGTCACCAATTCTACCAACATCTCTACTGATATTCTCATGTATCCTGCCTTTTTTTTTTTAATCATGAAGAACATTTACCTTACCTTATTTTTTATATAAATTACACAATTTACAGAAATTTTGTAATTTATATAAAATTACAAAAAATTAAAACCCACGCCCTCAGTATTTCTCTTGTCCCTAGCTAAGAAAAAGGACCTGGATCCAGACGTAGGCAGCATATATGTGTGTTTCACTCTGCACACAGATCACACTGCATAATTTCAGTGAAGTCGGTGTTGAAAGTTTATCCTGTAAGTGGCAAATATGTATTATTATCTTTATTTATTGGATAGAGACAGCCAGAAATCAAGAGGGAAGAGGGTGATAGAGAGAGAGAGAGAGAGAGAGAGAGAGACCTGCAGCCCTGCTTCACCACTCGTAGAGCTTTCCTCCTACAGACGGGGACCAGGGGCTCGAACCCAGGTCCTTGAGCATTGTAATACATGTGTTCAACCAGGTGTGCCACCACCCAGCCCCTACAGCAACTCTTTCTATGGTCTTCTAAGTCTAAAGAGGAGTCATCACTATTTTCTGTCTGTAAGAACAATCTATGCAAAATAACAAAAATGCTTTCATGCC
The DNA here is from genome assembly GCF_950295315.1 of Erinaceus europaeus. NCBI lineage: Eukaryota > Metazoa > Chordata > Mammalia > Eulipotyphla > Erinaceidae > Erinaceus > Erinaceus europaeus. Next base: position 98,153,209 of record NC_080175.1, read on the forward strand.
TATGACTATGCTTGTTTCTTCTGCTGTGATTTGCTTTCCTTCAGTATCTAATAGCAAGAAATAAGACTCAACTAATCTGAGGCTTTTTTTCTTTCTTTCTTTCTTATATCTGATAACAAATGACAATGTACCTCAATAGAGTTTGACCCCGGTTGCTATTTAACTAGTAACCCAAAGGATGCGGAGAACACAGATATTTTCCCAGTTGGATTCTTTATTGTTAAAAATAAAAAGGTATTTTAAAATAGTGCTAACTTCATTTCGGTTTTTGACATATCAAATAATTACTACAGAAGAAAACTCAAAATGTTGAATTAATTAAAATGTCTAAGCCTAATACTACCAGACCTCTCTAAAGATGATGGCTTATGCAGATACATAGATCACGGTTCAATCATATGTATTATCTCCCTTGAAGTTGGTTCACTTACATAAACAATGGCTCAAAAGCCATCAGCCAAATTGAAAGCGAACCAGCATAGAAAGAAGAATGTGCCTCTTCTGTTATGCCGTATTAGCTGGGGTGATGAACAGTGCACAATTCCTTAATGTTGAGGTCCTTTTGTACTATTTTGGTGTCTATTTTTCTTAGAGAATCCTTAAGTAATGTAATGGAGCTAAGCTTAAATGATATTTTGCTGTGTAAATCACTCTTTTTTTTTTATGCCAGCACTTTGGATTATAGAAAATTCTGGAGAGGCAAGAAGACACATGAAAGACAAAATAGAAGCAATATGACCCCAGATGGGGATCTTTCCAAGAAGCAACACAAAATCTTTACACTGATGTTTTCTCATTAATGCTAACGGTCACCTCAAAAACTGCCAAGTGTTTGATTCCTAGAAAAGACACTTCAATAAATATACATACAGCTAAATACACATACAGCTAAATACACACACACACACACACACACACACACACACATATATACAGCTACAGTTCCTTCCTTCCTTCCTTCCTTCCTTTTTGCCTCCAGGGTTGTCACTGGGGCTCAATGACCCCACTCCTCCTGGTGTCCATTTTGTCCATTTTATTGGATAGGACAGAGGGAAATTAAGAGGGGAAGGGGAGATAAAGAGGGAGAGAGAGAGAGAGAGAGAGAGAGAGATAGATACCTGCAGAGCTGCTTGGCCACTTGTGAAGTGTCCCTCCAGCAGGTGGGAGCATGGATCCTTGCACAGGTCTTTGCATTTAGTGCTATGTATGCTTAACCAGATACACCACGGCCTGCCCCCCAATGTGTTTCTTAATTATTGTTTATATATTTTACTATATATCTTCATTTTCATACACACATGTGGAAAGAAGTGAAGCAATATTATACACTAGGAATTGAGGTAACTAAAATTTTCATGAATTTTCCTTCATATTAACCTACTCCACTAACCTTTTCTGGGCATAAAATACTGACACAGGGCCAAATCACCACCACCAAATCATTTCTGCCATAGAGATCATTCCTCATTTACATGACATATCTGTTTTCTCTGCTAAAAATGATGCAGAAGCAGAAATTACTTTATCTCTCTCTAAGATACATTAAAGAATCTACCATCTAAGTTCACTTGTCTACTAAAAAAAAAAGAAAGAAAAGAAAAGAAATAGAGGAAGAAAGAAAGAAAGAAAGGAAGGAAGAAAGAAACCCCACTTGTTGTCCATGTTGTCCATTTTCTGGAAATAGTTTGCTTAAAATATTCATCCGTGTTTACACAGATGCTGAAACATTTTTATCTATATTTTATAAGCAGATAGAAATGCAATTTTATAAGAGAAAAACTTCTATAGTCTGATACTCCCATTTATTTGAAATAAAAATATGTACATATCTCATTATGACTATTTCTCCTTATAGAAAATTAAATTCCATATTTTAATGTCAACCTAATCCAACAACTGTTTGAATTTAACTATCCAAGAAAAGTTTTTTTTTTAATTTTTAATTATCTTTATTTATTTATTGGATAGAGATAACCAGAATTCAGGAGGGTATGGGGAGAAAGAGAGGGAGAGAGACAGAGACACCTGCAACACGGTTTCACCACTCACAAAGTTTTCCCCCTGCAGGTGGGGACAAAGCAAAGCTTTAAAAATCAATTTCCTCTTGGCCCAAATCAAGCTTTGAGTATTCTAGTTGTTACCGTTAGATCTCTACTGTGTTTGAAAATCTATTTTACAATGATAGCCTTTTCTCCTTTTGGCAGACAACTTTTTAATAGAAAAGTCTACCCCTTTCAGGGAGTGTTGTGTGATAGACCCACATCTTAGTGCTAAATGAAGCAAGTAATTCTAGAAGCAGTGTGCTTTATTGGATGACAGTTTTTAAAGCCATGAACTGCTATTTCCCTAACTCGTTTGCTACTTGAGATTTTAAAATTTACTCCCATCTTTTTGATCTCAGTGATTTCCTTTATTCCACATGATACATATTCTCACTCTGTCATGTGTTTAAATGACAGTGTTCCTCAAAGATCTAGAAAGCTTAATTGTTTTTTGTTTGTTTGTTTGTTATAAGATTATATTTTATTTAAATAAACCAGAGAGGAACTTTTAAGGCTCAGTAGTGACTGCTCCCTATCCCCTGTTTCTTATCCCATCCTAGCTTTGGGGAAAAGGAGTGTGCTAATAAAAAATATAATTAGATAAGGAAACATAGATAGAATATACTATTTCAGGATGATGATCACATATAATTTCTTTTTCGACTGGTGGCTGAAACAGCATACATTGATTCTAGGTTTAAAGGACCCGGTGAATCTGCTAGTTACTACTATTTTAATAGGAACAAGCTTCCTGCCTAAATTGTCTCCACCATTCCCCGCTGCAAAGTAGCACATAGAAGACAAACTTATTTCTAAAAATTAAACTTTTGATTTATTTTGTATTTGGCCTTTCTGGTTGTTATTTTATCATAGTGATTTATTAACATATTTTAGTTCCTTCGAAAGGCTTGATGATGGATATCAGGCACCCTTTCACAAAATCTTGCAGTTAAAGCTGAAATACATGAAATTTAGCACTAAACATAGTCAAGAAGAAATGTCAGATAGTTGGAAAGCACCCATAGTGAAGATCCTGTGAAACAATGTTTTAGATATCCTGGGAAAAATCAACAACATTGCTTGCAACTTCGAGTACCAATGCACAAAAGATTCAGGAGTAGCCAACCATACTATAACTTGCCCAAATTATAATGCCATAGTTAGATTACATTGACTTTGTATCATTCTAAATACTCCTTGAATATTTACCAATGTTTAAAATTTTTTTTTCAAACAAAGTAGATCCAGGAAATTCAGAAAGTTGCTCACAGTGCTTTAGTCTGATTACAAACATCTGCCACTGGCACTAGGCACTGCTTACCTAGTGTCTCCAGCTTAGTACTCTGGAGCTGAGAATTGTTCCACTGAATAATCAGATACAACACAATCATCTTCAAACAGTTTTGGTTTTAGATTTTAGTATAAGTTACCAACTGTATCTTTTTAAACAACGTAACATTTGAAAACTAAAAACAATTCTGTTTGGTGGAAATGTTACCATTTATAGAATCGTCTAGTTTTTTTATGTCAGTTGTTAACTTTTCATTGAGTCAGTATCAGTTCCAGTTCAGCAACATAACTTCATCTTAAATTAAAGTTTATATAACTTAAACTCAAAGCTAGTAATGTGAAATATGCTTGGCACAATTTGATTGCTCCAGTAATACAATAATACAGTAACCAGTAATACAGTAACCTTGAAAAGTACTTCCATTGAAAAGGCAAAAGAAAGTGAGACAGAGATGCTAAGTAAGTAGCAAGAAACGCCAGCTCCTATTGGGTTTACCCAGAATTTGATTCCTAATATAGAAGTTCAAGCGAATGCAGTTGAATTTTTTTCTCCTACTTACTTTTGCCTTTGAAAGAACCATAGAAAAATGTTTCTCTACTATCGTGTGTAGATATTTCTGTCTTCTAAATATACTGAGAGCATCAGTTCTTTTAGGCTTTTGTTGTTGCTGCTCTCCCAGCTTCAGAAGTTAAGTTTTGCACATGGTGGCCAAGAAGTGTTTTGCTACTTGACTAAATTGCCTACTTTAATAGCTAATGCTAATTTCCCATAGACACAAAGTAAGGACAAAACTACCTAACCTGAGTAGCTGAATTTCAACAGATCAATACCTATCTACACTTCCATGCTGTGTGTACTTGTCTGTGTATTTTAGCGTAAGTATCTAACTTGGTTAAGAGGTACTTTTTGTTTATCCCAGTTGCAACTATGCTTCCTGTATTGTGAAAGGATATAAAATATTACCAGAATAAGGAGTGTATCTGACTCTTTTATAAAGACCTGGGGATGCAGGTGGTTGGAAATAGCATAAAGGTTATGCAAAGAGACTATCCTGCCTGAGGCTTCAAAGTCCAAGGTCCACCCTCCTGCCCCCAGATATCAATCCCCTGCACCACCACAAACCAGAGCTGAGCAGCGCAAAGCAAAGCAAAGCAAAACTAAACAAACAAACAAAACCTTTCATACTTTCATAAAAACCTCCCCAGGAGGGTATTTGCTTTTATATCCAGTCACCCGAGTTTGCTGGGTATTATATATACTGTTGCCTCTGGAGACTATTGTTAGAAGGCAAGCTGAGAGCTTTGATTATGGAGTGCCCTGTATCTCTATGTATTTTATGAAAACCTGCCAGCACTGGCTGCTATGTGGAAGTCACCAGTGAATTTTCAGTTGAGGCTTCTAACTGTGGATGCTGTAGCAGAATGCCAACTCTTCAGTTCTTGGGAATGGTACAAAGAGTTTAAATGTTTTCATTCTGCTAGTGACATAAATATTGGAAATTTATTATTTGTGAACCACAAGAAAGCGCTGCATTTTATAACTGTTCAGAAAAATGACATAAAAATGCAAACCTGATCTGAAAAAAACCAGTAACAGAGGTGCTTTCTTAGCCAATTAATTCTTTCAGCAGTTGGCTTTAAAAGGAACAGGATAATGTTTAACCCATAGTCATGCTCTGAAATTTCTAACTGCCCTGTCCCTTTGATCACCCCAAAGAGAAATATGTTCTTGTCTGTTTGAAAGAAAAACAGATACAGTGCACTTTGGTTAAAGGCCCTATGTACAAGATTCATAAATGAAATGGTTTAGAATGAAAACTTATTTTAAAATGCTGTTAAAATATCTGAAAAAGAGATTAAAAATGAGTACTTTGTGTATCGATGTTCTATCAGATACTCAAAGTTTGCCCCAGAAATACTAAATGTTAGGTTTACCTATGCTGCTGAGGAAAAAAGTGAGTGCAATTGTTCCAGTGAGAATTTTAGAGCTTATGAGGGAAGAAATAAATTTAGGAGAAAGTACTAGAAAGATTAAATGCCTTGCATTTCTAGAGAAACCAATGTGAAGATTCTATTTGAATGAGCATCACAGAATTATCAAGATTATCTTGTATGCAAAGTACACCACAGAGACTTGAATACTGTGAAGACTGTCCTCAGATTTCAGATTAAACTTCATAAATTAAGCTCCACGAAAATCTGTGACTTAGGGGCCGGGCGGTAGCACACCTGGTTGAGTGCACATGTTACAATGTGCAAAGTACATGGGTTCGAGCCTCCAGTCCCCACGTGCAGGAGGAAAGTTTCACAAGCAGTGAAGCAGGGCTGCAGGTGGCTCTGTGTCTCTCTTCTTCTCTATCTCCCCCTCCCCTCTCGATTTCTGGCTGTCTCTATCTAATAAAGATAATTAAAAAGAAAAAAAAATTAAAAAGAAAATAAAATCTGTGACTTGACTAGTTTTTCAACCTTAAATTTTTTCAAACAGAACTTAACTATCAACTGGAAACAAAATGAAACTGCTTCGAGTTTTAGATTAATACAAGTTTCTGTTTAACATTTATTTATAAGATGAAATTAGTTATATTTTGGAGCAAACAGTCATCTCTATAAAACCCTAAACAGTGTAGAATATCATGTTTTAATTATTTTCATTATAAAGATGTTATAAACAAGTTAATTTGGTGATTTTTAATTTTTTTATTTTTTTGCCTCCAGAATTATATATATATATATATATATATATATATATATATATATGACAGAGAAATCGAGAGGAGTTGGGTGTTGGTAACTTGGTTGAACACACATTACAAAGCTCTTAATGAAGTGTGCCACCACCCAGCCTCAAGGATATTTTCTTAATATTTTATTAATTTATTTATAAATAAAGAGACAGAGAAATTGAGAAGGGGGGATATAGAGGGAGAGAGATAGACACCTGCAGCCCCACTTCAACTCTTGCAAAGGTTTCCTGTGCAGGCTGTGAGTAGAGGCTTGATCCTGAGCCCTTGTGTAATATGACATGTGCACTCAACCAGGTGTGTCACCATCCAGAGCCTTGGGATGGTTTTTCCAAAAAAAAAGTTTATTCATTTATTTTATTGAGATAAATACAGAGAGAATCAGGGAGAGGGAGAGAGGGAAAGAATGAGAGGGAGAAAGGGAGAGAGGGAGGAGAGGGAGAGGGAGGGGGAGGGGAGGGGGAGGGGAGGGGGAGGGGGGAGGGGGAGGGGGGAGGGGGGAGGGAGGGGGAGGGGGGAGGGAGAGGGAGAGGAGAGGGAGAGGGAGAGGGAGAGGAGAGGGAGAGGGAGAGGGAGAGGGAGAGGGAGAGGGAGAGGGAGAGGAGAGGGAGAGGGAGAGGGAGAGGGAGAGGGAGAGGGAGAGGGAGAGGGAGAGGGAGAGGGAGAGGAGAGGGAGAGGAGAGGGAGAGGAGAGGGAGAGGGAGAGGGAGAGGGAGAGGAGAGGAGAGGAGAGGGAGAGGGAGAGGGAGAGGGAGAGGGAGAGGAGAGGAGAGGAGAGGAGAGGAGAGGAGAGGAGAGGGAGAGGGAGAGGGAGAGGGAGAGGGAGAGGAGAGGGAGAGGGAGAGGGAGAGGGAGAGGGAGAGGGAGAGGGAGAGGGAGAGGGAGAGGGAGAGGGAGAGGGAGAGGGAGAGGAGAGGGAGAGGAGAGGGAGAGGAGAGGAGAGGGAGAGGAGAGGAGAGGAGAGGAGAGGAGAGGAGAGGAGAGGAGAGGGAGAGGGAGAGGGAGAGGAGAGGAGAGGAGAGGGAGAGGGAGAGGGAGAGGGAGAGGGAGAGGGAGAGGAGAGGGAGGGGAGGGGGAGGGGAAAGGGGGGAGGGGGGAGGGGGAGGGGGGAGGGAGAGGGAGAGGAGAGGGAGGGGGGAGGGGGGAGGGGGGAGGGGGAGGGGGGAGGGAGAGGGAGAGGGAGAGGGAGAGGGAGAGGGAGAGGAGAGGGAGAGGAGAGGGAGAGGAGAGGGAGAGGAGAGGGAGAGGGAGAGGAGAGGGAGAGGAGAGGGAGAGGAGAGGAGAGGGAGAGGGAGAGGGAGAGGGAGAGGGAGAGGGAGAGGGAGAGGGAGAGGGAGAGGGAGAGGGAGAGGAGAGGGAGGGGGAGGGGGAGGGAGGAGGGAGAGGAGAGGGAGGGGGGAGGGGGGAGGGGGAGGGGGAGGGGGAGGGAGAGGGAGAGGGAGAGGGAGAGGGAGAGGGAGAGGGAGAGGGAGAGGGAGAGGGAGAGGGAGAGGACAAGACAAACCAGCCAGAACACTGCTTAGCTCTGGTTTATGGCCATACTCTAGGGACTGAACCTGGAACCTTTTTGGTCATGGTCATGAAAGTATTTTGTATAACAACTATACTATATCCCCAGCCTAAGTTTAGGATGATTTATTTATTTATTTATTTACCAGAGCACTGCTCACTCAGCTCTGGCTTATGGTAAAACTGAGGCTTTGCATAACCATTCTGTTATCTACCCCAATCTTAAAAAATTTAATAGATATGTCAAGTATGCAGTTGTATATCTACTCATTTATTAGATTCCAAAAAACATGAGCTAAATGCATATCATGCATCAGACTCTGAAATAAAGGCATAAATAAAAACATAACTGCAAAGTTAATGCCCTAAGTGCTCCGTGAACAACAGTGTTATTGAGCCCAGGCCCAAGCAGCACTGAATAAACTGTGAAGGCTTTTTATTCTCAAATTTAAAACATTATTATTTGGGGGTTACAGATACTGAAATTATTACAGAAATACCTGTCAGGAATCAGCACACAGTTACCTTTCTCCTCCTAGAAGTCATGCCAAAGATACAATTGATAACAAAAAGCTCTCCATCCAACCACATTTTCAGGGCAAACAGGAAGCAACTCAATTGTATACACAGAGCAAGCGCTATGCAGACCTTAGGACAATATGAGAGTCTTAGAATTGTTCTGTGTAAACACATTTCAGAAAACACCTACCAAGATGTGTGAGCTCTGTGTGAGCTGTGAAACCGAACCCTTTCTTAGCACTTCTGAGCAGCACTGATGGCAAGATCACGCCCTCCACTCAGGCCCCCACCTGGTGGGTTTTGAATAAAATAAACAGAGGAAAGAGGGCTGAAACATAAAAAAAAAAAAAAAAAAGTTTTCCCCAAAGAGAAATTTTAGCAAAAAACAACAGAGAGAGATATCTGTCAACAGAGGAGAACTAATTTAGATTTTGAAATCTGGAAGAGTTCCAGGAAATAGTTAACCTAATAAAAACTTCTTGCAAACAGCTTGTCCAGTAAGCTCCCAGTACCTTGACTGATGAGTAATACAAAAGAAAGCAGAATACTATTTATATGAAGGTAACGTGAAAATGAAGCCAAAGTCACTTTGCAGAGTGAACACATAGCCTTGGTGTGTCTACAAAAAGCATGAAAGAATACTTCAGCATGGACTGAAGATAAGTCTGCAGTAGAACCACTGTCACATTAAACTAGAAGTACAAATAGGACGGGGTCTTGTGCTAACACAGAGGGTTAAGCGCTATGATTTGTTTAGTTGAATTCCATGTGGGGATGGGGAGGGCGAGAGACAAGGGTCTCAGGGAAGGAAAGGACTGAGGGAGAATTGGTAGAGAGGAAGGAGGGGGAAGGAAGGAAGGAAGGAAGGAAGGAAGGAAGGAAGGAAGGAAGGAAGGAAGGAAGGAAGGAAGGAGGGGGGAGGGGGGAGGGAGGGAGGGAGGGAGGGAGGGAGGAAGGAAGGAAGGAAGGAGGAAGGAAGGAAGGAAGGGAAGGGAAAGAAAGGAAAATCATTTCAGATTTGACCATGGGGATGTAAAAGTTCTGCACTGGGATAAGTTATTTGGAATGTAGAAACAGAAAAAAAAACTAAAGTGTTTTCTTTAATTGCCATTTTTACTTAGGCGCATGATATACTTTTGAAGATTATATGTGAGTTAAGTAAAATTTTAATAATGAGACTTCCAGTAGGATACATACAAAAAGTGGCATCTTTCTTGCCCAGAAGACCTTGGGAGAGACTGTTTCTGAGTCAGGGAGATGGCCCAGTGGTTAAGCACAGGACCAACAAGCCCCGAGGCACTTATGAGGGGAAGCTTCACGAGTGAGTGGTGAAGCAGTGCTGCAGGTGTCCTCTTTCCCCTCTCTTTATCCCCTTCCCTCACAATTTCTCTCTATCACTATGAAAGAAGAAAGGAAGTATAAAAGGAAGGTAGATAAATAGGAAGGAAGGGAGGAAGGAAAGAAGGACAGATGGAAGGGAAGAAGGACAGAAAGAAAGAAAGAAAGAAAGAAAGAAAGAAAGAAAGAAAGAAAGAAAGAAAGAAGGAAAAAAAAGGGTTCAGGAAGGCAGGTGACCCTAAAAGTTGAAAGGCAAGAAAACTGAGCTAATATGGCTCTGTCCTACCGGTCTTGATGTTAAACTATCCAGATATTGAATATTCGATCTTCAAAACTATAGCACAATAAATTTGGATTGTCTGAAGTCACAAAGTTTGTGGGAATTTGTTATAGCAAAGCAAAAAAAAAAAAAAAACAGTGCACATGATTATCAATTCTCTTAATTTTCATATTTTTCTCACTAATTTCCCAGCATTTTCTTTTCCTGACTTTTTTTTTTGAGGAGGTTAATGTTTTACAGTGCAACCATTGACATATGCAGACAATTTCATCTGAGTCTTCTTCCTATCCTTCCCCACCACTCCCTCCCAGAGTCCTTTGCTGTGGTGCAGTGCCCCATGTCCATCCATGTCTCACCCTGTGCTCTCCTCCCTCCCAGAGTCCTTTGCTGTGGTGCAGTGCCCCATGTCCATCCATGTCTCACTCTGTGCTCTCCCTCCCTCCCAGAGTCCTTTGCTGTGGTGCAGTGCCCCATGTCCATCCATGTCTCACTCTGTGCTCTCCTCCCTCCCAGAGTCCTTTGCTGTGGTGCAGTGCCCCATGTCCATCCATGTGTCACCCTGTGCTCTCCCTCCCTCCCAAAGTCCTTTGCTGTGGTGCAGTGCCCCATGTCCATCCATGTCTCACTCTGTGCTCTCCTCCCTCCCAGAGTCCTTTGCTGTGGTGCAGTGCCCCATGTCCATCCATGTCTCACTCTGTGCTCTCCCTCCCTCCCAGAGTCCTTTGCTGTGGTGCAGTGCCCCATGTCCATCCATGTCTCACTCTGTGCTCTCCTCCCTCCCAGAGTCCTTTGCTGTGGTGCAGTGCCCCATGTCCATCCATGTGTCACCCTGTGCTCTCCCTCCCTCCCAAAGTCCTTTGCTGTGGTGCAGTGCCCCATGTCCATCCATGTCTCACTCTGTGCTCTCCTCCCTCCCAGAGTCCTTTGCTGTGGTGCAGTGCCCCATGTCCATCCATGTCTCACTCTGTGCTCTCCCTCCCTCCCAGAGTCCTTTGCTGTGGTGCAGTGCCCCATGTCCATCCATGTCTCACTCTGTGCTCTCCTCCCTCCCAGAGTCCTTTGCTGTGGTGCAGTGCCCCATGTCCATCCATGTGTCACCCTGTGCTCTCCCTCCCTCCCAAAGTCCTTTGCTGTGGTGCAGTACCCCATGTCCATCCATGTGTCACCCTGTGCTCTCCTCCCTCCCAGAGTCCTTTGCTGTGGTGCAGTGCCCCATGTCCATCCATGTGTCACCCTGTGCTCTCCTCCCTCCCAGAGTCCTTTGCTGTGGTGCAGTGCCCCATGTCCATCCATGTCTCACTCTGTGCTCTCCTCCCTCCCAGAGTCCTTTGCTGTGGTGCAGTGCTCCATGTCCATCCATGTCTCACTCTGTGCTCTCCTCCCTCCCAGAGTCCTTTGCTGTGGTGCAGTGCTCCATGTCCATCCATGTCTCACTCTGTGCTCTCCTCCCTCCCAGAGTCCTTTGCTGTGGTGCAGTGCCCCATGTCCATCCATGTCTCACTCTGTGCTCTCCCTCCCTCCCAGAGTCCTTTGCTGTGGTGCAGTGCTCCATGTCCATCCATGTCTCACTCTGTGCTCTCCTCCCTCCCAGAGTCCTTTGCTGTGGTGCAGTGCCCCATGTCCATCCATGTCTCACCCTGTGCTCTCCTCCCTCCCAGAGTCCTTTGCTGTGGTGCAGTGCCCCATATCCATCCATGTGTCACCCTGTGCTCTCCTCCCTCCCAGAGTCCTTTGCTGTGGTGCAGTGCCCCATGTCCATCCATGTCTCACTCTGTGCTCTCCTCCCTCCCAGAGTCCTTTGCTGTGGTGCAGTGCTCCATGTCCATCCATGTGTCACTCTGTGCTCTCCTCCCTCCCAGAGTCCTTTGCTGTGGTGCAGTGCCCCATGTCCATCCATGTGTCACCCTGTGCTCTCCCTCCCTCCCAGAGTCCTTTGCTGTGGTGCAGTGCTCCATGTCCATCCATGTGTCACCCTGTGCTCTCCTCCCTCCCAGAGTCCTTTGCTGTGGTGCAGTGCCCCATGTCCATCCATGTGTCACCCTGTGCTCTCCTCCCTCCCAGAGTCCTTTGCTGTGGTGCAGTGCCCCATGTTCATCCATGTCTCACTCTGTGCACTCCTCCCTCCCAGAGTCCTTTGCTGTGGTGCAGTGCCCCATGTCCATCCATGTGTCACCCTGTGCTCTCCCTCCCTCCCAGAGTCCTTTGCTGTGGTGCAGTGCCCCATGTCCATCCATGTCTCACTCTGTGCTCTCCCTGCCTTTGTGGAATACACCATGTCCAGCATTCCCAGCATTTTCTGATACACATGGCAGAATCATTCACTGGGGAGAGGAGAAAATTGGTTGACTGTATGTCAGGTTTTGCTGATTACCTCATGTAAAATCCCTGAAATCAGGATATGCCATTTTAAATATAGTAAGTCAGTAAGATAAACTTATGTATATTTAACAGTATAAAGAGTCAGATCATCAAAGGCAGGAGGAAAGGAGGAAAAAAGGGAAGGGATTAAAAAATGTAGCAGCAGGAGTCGGGCCAGAGGGTTAAACGCAGATGGTGCAAAGAGCAAGGACCTGAGTAAGGATCCCAGTTCAAGCCCCGGCTCCCCACCTGCAGGGGAGTTGCTTCACAGGTGGTGAGGCAGGTCTGCAGATGTCTGTCTTTCTCTCCCCCTCTCTGCCTCCCCCTCCTCTCTCCATCTCTCTCTGTCCTATCCAATGGCAATGGGGCTACGACAATGTTAACAATAATGGTGACTACAACAAGTGCAAAAAGGGCAACAAAAATGGAAATAATAGCTTCCAGGAGCAGTGGATTTGTAGTGCAGGCACCGAGTCCCAGCAATGACCTTGGAGTCAAAGAAAGAAAAAAAAAAAGAAAGAAAAGAAAAGAAAATGTAGCAGCTTTTAGGAAAGGAAACGAACACCATCTAAATCAACAAAATTAAGGGTGGTAAGATTATAATTTACAGCAGTAGAAAATATTTGAAAAAATGGAAAAACATAAAATGTTAGGAGAAAATAGAAAAAAAAAAAAGTTGAGAACATAGCAAAGAAATCCCAATCTAAGGAGCCAAGGAGCTGGGCTGGGGAGAAACACAATAGTTATGTAAAAGATCTCCATGCCTGGGGCTCTGAGGTTCCAATTTCAGTCCTGCACCATCAGAAGCCAGTGCTGAGCACTGTGTTTTCTGTGTCTCTCTCCGTGTGTGATTAAAGCAAAATAAGTAAAATACTGAATAAAAAGAATCAAAGGCATATGTTTTAGCAGCTGAGATGGTAGGAAACAAGTAGGATCAAAGTGGGACATGTACACAGTCTTAGAAGATACAGTTGACAACCAGTAGTTACAGATACCCATGCACGAAGCAGCATAACATTCTGTGCATATACGTAGGATATAGAAGTCAGACACTACAGGATATTTAATGGGAAATATTCTGGCCAAGTCCACTGTTAGAGATAGTGTCATTTGAACTCAGGGAATACTGAGCAAAATTCGTTGTCTGTCTTAAAAGCACTGGAGATACAGGAGACGATAGGCCCAGATGCCTGCCCCTGTACACCTTGTATTCTAATGTGCAGAGGCAGAGTGAAAGAAGATGGGGCGGTCAGGCGGGGCGGGCGGCGGTGCACCTGGTTAAATAGTCACTTTACAATGCGAAGGACCCGGGCTCAAGCCCCTGTCCCCATTTGCAGGGGGAAAGCTTCATGAGTGGTGAAGTAGGGCTGCAGGTCTCTCTCAATCTCACCCCCCCCTCAATTTCTCTCTGTCTCTATACAGAAGAAGATGGAGGGGGCGGAGGAGGAAGAGGAGGAGGAAGAGAAGGAGGAGCAACAAAATGCTCCATATGGTAGAAGGTGGTGCTTCCTATGCAGGTGTCAAAATAAGGAATCAGGGGTGGGGTCGATAGCTTAATGGCTATGCACAGAAACTCTCACAACTGAGGCACCAAAGTCCCAGATTCAGTCCTTCATATCGCTGTAAGCCAGAGCTGAGCTGATCTCTGCTCAGACAAAGATAAGATAAGATAAGATAAGATAAGATAAGATAAGATAAGATAAGATAAGATAAGATAACCAGGAGCTCCATGGTTGAGACCACAAGATTCAACTTAAGTAGGATGGGCAGCAGAGTCCTTAGTGAGAGGAGAGGGGAAGGCTCCAGAGTGGCATGAAAAAAGTTGCCCAGTTAAAGCCATGCTGACAAAGGAGTTAGTGGGATTGGCAGGAAAAAAAAGACAAGGAGTGAGAAGCACACTTTTTCTTCTAATACCTTTTAGAAATTTTGAACTATGTGGCTAACGTAACTTTGCAAACTTAAAAAAAAAAAAAAGACGTTTAAAACCCAGTAGTTAGAGAACGAGCCTAATTTGGAGAAGCAAGCTGGAGTGTACTGCAGAATATCTGGGTTTTGATCCAAGTGCTATTACTAACTTGCATACGAGTGCAGAAGCTTAGTCCCTGTGTTTAGTTTCTGGAATGTAGTCCTAGGTCGACGCTCCCAGAGGGATAAAGAATAGGGACGCTTCCAAAGGAGGGGGTGGTGGTGGGAATTGTATGGAATTGTACCCCCCTTATCCCACAATCTTGTCGATCGTCATTAAATCAATAAAAAATAAAAAGAAAGAAAAGAAAAAGAATGAATAAAACAGTGGGGTTGGATTAGGTGACCTTCAAGTTCCTTCTTCCTTGTTAATATTCTGTCTGTGATTTCATACAGTGTTTACCAAGTTGGTGTAGGAAAACACGTTTGGAGTCTACTCATTCCTCAACGTCTTCATCAATACTTCTGTCCTCTGCTTTCCTGTATCAAACGAGTAGGGAATAATTTTCTTTTTAAAAACATTTTAAAATAATATTTATTTATTTATTGGATAGCTACAGCCAGAAATTGAGAGGGAAGAGGGTGACAGAAAGGGAAAGAGACAGAGAGATACCTGCAGCACTGCTTCACCACTTGCAAAGCTTGCAGGTGGGGAATGGAGGCTCGAACCTGAGTCCTTGGGCACTGTGCCATGTGCACTCACCAGGTGCGCCACCATCCAGCCGCCGGGAATAACTTTTCAATTCTAAATTTTTATGTAATTATGTATTATGTATTATATTATACATTATTATAATATTATATATTATATATTATATATTATACATTATACATTATACATTATACATTATACATTATGTATTATGTATTATATATTATATATTATATATTATATATTATATATTATATATTATAATTTATGTATTATGTAATTCTAAAATTACATAATGCAAGTCCCGCAAAGAATAAATAGTAGTAGAATCATGAGACAGCACTTTTTCAAAGTGAGTCAAAATTAAATCACAAAAGGACAGTTTCTTTTTTTTCTTTCATTTTTTTTATTATCTTTATTTATTTATTGGACAGAGACAGCCAGAAATCAAGAGGGAAGGGGTTGGATAGAGAGACAGACACCTGCAGAACTGCTTCTCCACTTGTGAAGCTTTCCCCCTGCAGGTGGGGACCAGAGACTCGAGCCTGGGTCCTTGCACATTGTAACATGTGCGCTCAACCAGATGTGCCACCATCCAGCCCCTGGGCAGTTTCTTAAACAAAATTACCATGCTATATTTTTTAGGCCTCATTATCCTTAATATTTTATTATAAATACTTATTGTAAGCCTACACATTTTCTTTTTCATTCTTATGTAGATTGAGATATGACCTCTGGATAAGTCCAGGAAATTCTGTTTACATTGTAAGATTAAGGTTAATAAAAACTGTCGGCAAATTAATCCTTCCTCTACATCATTTTAATTTAGAAACAAGTGTGGTTTAGTCTTAAGAGTTATAGAAAGTTACCTAAGCTTCTATCTTTTCATTTCAGGGAGATTACTCAGAGTAAGATCCCATTTACTTTTTAAAATATTTTATTTCGTTAGTGTTATAAGAGAGATAGAAAGATAACGGACACAGAAAGACCAGAGCCCTGCTCAGCTCTGGCTTACGGTGGTGCTGAAGATTGAACCTGGGATCTCAGAGCCTCAGGTATGCTCAATACATGGTCCCCCACACACTCCCACCCCCTATATGACTACAGCCTTATAACTCCTCATGGCCCTGTAAACAACAGTATGTGTTTTGTAATTCTCTCCATCAGCATCTCTTTTTAAAATTGTACATGAAGACTGGGGAGAGAACATGATGGGGATTAATAAAGACTGTCAAATCTGAGGCTCAGAACTGCCAGGTTCAACCCCCAGCACTACTTTCAGCTAAAGCTGAGCAGGGCTCCAGTCTCTTCCTTCCTCTTTCTTTGCATCTTTCTCTCTGCAACTCTATTTATTTACAACAATAAATAAATAAGCATATTAAAAGTAAATAAAGCAACCCTGTACATGAGGATCAGAATATCAGGCTTGAACGTTCTTCAACCAGGGAGGATAACATTAACTATCGATTGTCTTTTTGAACCCTAAGAAAGCAGGAACCTCACATCTCCACTATACAGCCTATATTTCCCCCAGTCCTGCAACCTTAGGATAGGGCCCACTTTCCTGCATGCCTCTCCCAATCCATATCAAATACTATTGCATCTGCTGATCGCAGCCTAATCAACGCAACGATTGCCATCTCAACATGCTTCAGCTTAGACTGTGTCCAGAGACTTCAGGTGTGGAATGACAACCCTTCAGCTTCATTACTTGGGTGAGACCTTTCCTTTCATAGTATTCTCTAATTCCATCTCAGCTGGATCACTTTCTAACAAAGTCCCAAAACCTAGATATAGACCAGGTTCTGTGAGAGAGAGCATATGTTCACACATATCCATAAACTAGTGCAAAATATAAAGCAGAAGTACACTAGAGTTTGCAGTGAGTACCCCCCAACACTTCCTCTCCACTATTCCAACCTTTGCGTCCATGATTGCTCAAAAATTTGTTTGGCTTTATATGTTAATTCTCTTTTCAGGAACCAGGTTCCAGATGTCATCAGGATGCCGGCCAGGCTTCCCTGGACTGAAGACCCCACCAATGTGTCCTGGAGCTCCGCTTCCCCAGAGACCCACCCTACTAGGGAAAGAGAGAGGTAGACTGGGAGTATGGACCAACCAGTCAACGCCCGTGTTCAGCAGGGACGCAATGACAGAAGCCAGACCTTCTACCCTCTGCATCCCACAATGACCCTGGGTCCATGCTCCCAGAGGGATAGAGAATGGGAAAGCTGTCAGGGGAGGGGATGGGATACAGATTTCTGGTGGTGGGAATTGTGTGGAGTTGTACCCCTCCTACTCTATGGTTTTGTTAATTTATCCTTTCTTAAATAAAAGATAAATTAAAAAAAAAAGAGTTCAGGAAATCAAACCGCACTCACTTCTTCACACACTGAAGTAGCTGTTCTAGCTCAGAAGTACGGGTGAGTCGACTGAGAGGAATTCTGCCCTGTGTATCCTCAATATCACCTGTTTGGAATTTCTTACTCTTCCTCACTTTCTATTGCAGAATTTCTATGTGCTTGCATGTCATGTATCGGTGGTACATAATTTTGATTTGATAGTTCAGAGAGAAATGGAGGGGAGGACACACAGAGAAAGAGACACCTGTGTGACTGCTTCACCCCTTGTGAAGCTTACACTCTGCAGGTAGGGAGAGGTGGCTTGAACCTGGGTCCTTGTCCATGATAATGTGCACTCAGCTGGCTGTACCACCACAAGGCTCCTAAGATCTTTGGAAACCTCTTCCAAATAAACCCATTGTTGATAGACTTGCTGGCTGCAAAACTCTGCAATAAGTAGAGTGGAAATCTACAGAAGAAAAAGGCACAGATTCTGCCCTGAAAGAACAGACAATCTTTTAGCACAAGCATTAATTCTGTGCAGACATATGGAGATGTGGGGAAAACTAAACTCACTGAGCCCTCCTGTAGTACTTGTGGAGCTGCACTGCCTCATACTTCTCCTTTTTCAGGAAGGACGCCTCCCAGAACACATATAAGGCAGCCTCCCCACTCCATATGTGACGTTCTGATCAGTGTCTTTGTTTCACATGATTTTTTTTACAAATTGACCTTTTAAATATGCTTATCTGACCATATTCCTTACTGGTGACCTGCAAGCAGGCTTCCAAATGTTTCTGTGTAACAGATAAAGGTTGTTTTCTTTTTTTTCCCATCTCTTCTCACATCCTTCCTGTCTCACTTTCCACCACTTTTTTACCATATGAATTAAGTCATCGTCACTCTAAAATACTTAGTTGTCTTTCAGTGTGTAATTAAACATACGCTTTATAAATAGTCTCAGTGTGTAATAATTACTCATGCTACCAGTGCCTACCCTTCATGCTCCACTGTGAACTCTTGTTCATTCTTTATTTTCAGTCCAAGCATTTTTCTCCTATGATTTATTTCATAACTTCCTAAACTATATTTCTATTTACCCATATAAGTACATCAGCAATCTTCTATGGTTGGAGTTACTTCAACTGAATATTATAATTCCCTTATGTCTATTTTACTACTAGATTGTGGGCATACTGAGGACAGGAATATTAGGAATTGTATATGTCATCTTCATAGCCTCAGCTCAATTCTGGACAACCGGCACATTGTTGATAAATATTGAGTTAAAAATACAATCATAAAGGGCCAGGTGGTGGCGCACCTCACTAGTGCTCACATTACAGTGCACAGGGACCCAGGTTCAAGCCCCTGGTCCCCACCTGCTGGAGGAAAACCTCACCAGTGGGTGGTGAAGCAGGCCTGTCAGTGTTTCTCTGTCTCCCATTCTAACTCCCCTTCCCTTCTCAATTTCTTTCTCTGACTCTATGCAATAATGAATAAAAAAATACAATCATAACCCAAAATAGCACATAGAAATGTTGTAATAGTTAGATTTATGTTCAAAGAAAGTACAAGGAGTTGAAACACCTGGAATGGATTCATGCTGTAGGTAGTCCTACACCAAACATAAAAAGAATGCCTAGAATTTACAAATATGGACATGGGAGGCATAAAATCCTTAGTTCAGATATCAAGTGAGCAATAGCAGAAAGATGAAAAAAGATTTCATGTGTAAGACGATTCAACTGCAGAGACAATAGGGGCAAAGTACAGAACTATAACAAAGTAAGGAACTTTCTTCCAGGCTGGTGAGATGGCTCTCCTGGGCACATGACAGCTTGCTTTGTCATGTCTCTGACTCGGGTTCAAATCTGCCTACACTATGCAGAAGAAAGTTTTGTTGCTGTACTGTCTTCCTCTCTCTTTGTCTTCCTATATGGAAAAAAAAAGGCTGACAAAAAATTTTCATGCCTGAGGCCCTGAGCTCCCAAGTACAACCCCTAGTACCACCATAAGCCAGGGATGCACACTACTCTGGTTTAAGAAGCTGTGGAAAGAAAGGGGCAATTACTGCAGAGTGGCTTTGGAGTAGCAGTAGCTGTGCTTTGCTCTCCCTGGCCAATCAGGAAAAGCAACAGAAATCAACTGAAAAAAAGAAGAAACAGCGACCTGAATAAATGAAGCCAAAGTGACAACAACAACAACAACAACATTTAATTTAAAAAAGTCAAGTAGCTTTTATGGAAATAAAAAATGAAGCCTGAGGTTCTGAGAACAAAACAGTGATTACCAGAGAAGAAGAGAAGTAGGGAGGGGACTCGTAAAATGACTGAAGTGCATTTATCGTATAGTGTTATATGAAGATTAGATTTTATGGTAATTGTAATGTACTTGCACAGACATCTAAAGCTATGTAGCTGACTATTTTGTTTAATAAAAGGAAGAATACAAAAGTGAGCTTGAAGAATTTGCTTGTTGGCGGTTTGTATTACCTGGCTTAAAAGTATAAGCCATTCCAGCCATAATATCATCTCCCCAGAAAATAACTTGTGTCCACCTACATATCAGAGCTCAGGCTCAGGAAAAAACTAGTATATGCTTGGGCCCTTTGGAATATAACTAAAAGAGGCCTACTAGCTATCTTCAAAACAGAGACCCCAAATATTTATCTCCATATTCCAACCTTTAGATTCATAGTTAACAATTTGTTTGGATTTATATGTTAACCCTTTTTTCAGCCACCAGATTCCAGATGCTACCATGATACAAACTGGAGATTCCTGGACAGACAACCCCACCAATGTGTCCTGGAGTCCCAATTCCCCAGAACACCACCCCACTATGGAAAGAGAGAGACAGGATGGGAGTATGGATTGACTTGACAATGCCCATGTTCAGCAGGGAAGCAATTACAGAAGCCAGACCTTCCACCTTCTGCATCCTACAGTGACCCTGGGTCTATACTCCCAGAAGGATAAAGAATAGGAAAGCTATCAGGGGAGGGGATGGGATATGGAGTTCTGGTAGTGGGAACTGTGTGGACTTGTACCCCTCTTATCCTATGGTTTTTGTCAGTGTTTCCTTTTTATAAGTAAAAATCTAAAAAAGTATAAGCTCACATATTTTTCTCTAGGGTATCAAATGATAATATGTGGAAGGATTGTTTACGTACACAAAAAAGCAGATATATTCTGTCAGGGAATGAAATTTTAATAAATCAAGAAGAGAAAGCATAGGGAAAATCTTTTTGGGAACCTCTGGGGCTCTTGAATCTTAATGTCCTTTCTATTGTTTAGGTCTGGAAAGTTTTCTTCCATTATTTCCTCTAGAATATTTACTTCCCCTTCCTCTCTTTCTTCCTCTGATAAGCCAATTATATGAATGTTACTTCTTTTGAGATCATTCCATATGTCTCTGTTGTTGTTTTCAGTGCCTCTCAATCTCTCTTCGAGCTCTTTCACCTCTTTCTTTGTTTTCTCTAGCTCATCCTCTGGTTAATTCTGTTTTCTGCTTCTGTTAATCTGCTTTCCCTTCTCTCAGCTTCTTTCTTCAGTTCAGTTATAGTATTAGCTTGTTCTGCTAATTGGCCTTTTAGCTCAGCTATTTCAGCTTTTGTTTCTCTAATTACATCGAGGTAGCTTGTATTTTCTTTTGTATTCTCCTCTGTTTTTTCCCTAATTCTGATAGCCCTTGCCTCCATAGTTGTCTTCGTTTCTGTGATTACTAGGTTTATTATTGCTTGCATACTTTTCTTATCTATGGTTACTTCTGACTTATTTGGAGTTTCTTCTGGGCTCCTGTCCTGATTCATTGTGGTAGCAGTTTTATTTCTCTTAATTTAACCATTGTTTTTATTGATGGTTTTTATTTTTCTGTTCTGTTGTTCTTCAGTTGTTGTGTTTTGAGTACAAGCCACCATGCTAAAGACTTTTATGACAAGTGCAGTCACCAATCTCAGAAATTACAACAATAGTAATTGAGGCAAGGATTGATGCAGTTCATTCAATACCATTTAGCCAAACAATAAGAAAAAATAGCAAGCAAACAAAAGAAAAAGAGATAGGAAAAAAAGGGAAAGCAAGAATAGACAATTATGCAAATCTACTGTCCACTATAGATTCTAGGGATAGAAAGGGGAGAAAGAGAAGTAGAGAAGACACATACACACATAGAGTCCACTCCAAGTCAGATTCCTTCTTCAAAATAATTCACAAGTGAGTATCAGGGAATTCAGAAAACAAAAGAAGGAGGAGGGAAGAAAATAATTTTTAAAAAAGGAAGGAAGAAAGAAAAAAGGAATAGCAGTGAAAGGAAAGAGTTTTTCTTGTTGTTATTTTTAATTAGCTAGGAGGAAGGATAAAGGAGAGTGGAGAGAAGGTGTAGAGAGAAACGAGTTCCTCTCACAATGGACAGGACACCCAGTCACCTAGCAATGGAAAAAACAACAATTAATTTTGGTTAACCTGAAGAAGGTGGATGGAAAAGGGATACATGTATATAATAATAGTAATAATAAAATAAAATAGAGTAGAAATCCCCTAACAGTCAGTCTGCAGCTTGGACTGCTCAATTGGCTGCAGGCAGCCTGAGCAAAGACAGCCAAGTGTAAGAAGTATCCAAAAAAAAAAAAAAAAAAACCCTCCAGGTAGTCTTTCCCAGGCAAGAATGAGGCTCTGATTGGTCGGGTATTTTGTCACTCAAATAGAGCTCCAGCCACTTAAAAAAAAGAAAGAGAGAAGTTAAAGGAAGAGGCTTAGAATGACACCCCTGGTGAGCCAGGAATCTTGGTAAAGGTAATAGCTCAGTGGGAAGCCTGCTAGGAGCAGCTTTGCTGCCCATGGGGGCTGGTACTGGGGTGGGGGGTGAACTCAGAAATAATCAAAGGATTTTCCTTTGTACCCCAGGCCTCTGTTTGTCATCTCACGAGAGAGTTATGGGGATTGTATTTCTGTGTCACTCTGACCAGCCCGTGTTCACCCTCCTACAGACAGCCCAGTATCCTAGGCAATCCAGAAGATCCCAGGTTGCAAGATGCTGCCTCTTGGAGCTCATGGCAGCTGTGGCTCCAGAGTCACCATCTTAGCTCACCCTCAGAGTAGGGAAAATCTTATGGTAATTCACAAACACTTGTTTTTCTCTCAAAAATCTAGATGTACTGAAGTATCCATGGCTAATATTACTACAGCCAGAACTACAGTTTCAAAAGTATCTTATATTTGGGTATCAATATTTGACACAGATATTTTGGCAACTGTAAGGTCAAGAAACAAAACAGTAGCTTGTTAACATACTGTAGAAGGTTTGGGCAATCTGAGCTTATGTAACTGTAATTTAAAGAATATAAACATCAAAAGAAGGCAACATACACAACCCAGTGTATGTTTAAAGGACATGAAGGTCAGGAAAAGAGAAATAAAACAGAGAGAATATGACTTAAGAACTCAAAGACCATCCTGTACTATTTGTTTGCAGAAGACAGAAAAGCTGCTGGAATCAGGAACCACCTGAATTTATTTTGAATCCCAAGTCCAAACAGAGAACATGGTTAATTCTCGCAAGTCAACAAACTGAACTGGCCAGTCACTAGCCGGAGAGTTCATGGCACCTCACCTCTGCTGCTATTGTTGACTGCTTTCTTTGAATCCTCAATGTTCCAGGCTGTGGCAAACGTAAGGCTGTGTCAGGCTTACAGGCCTGTGGCTGGTGTTATGAATAGTGGTCACAGATCAATCTGCACTTTGCTAGTCAAATTACTAAAAACCTAGAACAGAGCCATAGCCTACAGGCAGCACCCAAGATTTGATGCAAGAGATCCTAGGCTTGATCCCCAGTACCACCAATGGTCAGAGATAATTGGCATTCTGGCAAAATAATAATGTAATTACAATAATATAGTGCTTAATTTCAATGTTTGTAGGTAGGTCAGTGGCCCCTGGCGTTCAGTCATGCTGTGGGGGATTGGGGGGGAGCTTGCTGGGGGAGGTGTGTTTCACACTGGGTGGCGGAACAATGTGTTATTGTAAATGTAAATATAATGCTTTCGGCTCAACTTAGTGACACCAGTCATGCTTGCCAACAAACTATTCTTAGCAAAAATAATAATAATGATGTATTCGTTTAAAGCTCTAGAAAAGACTGTCTTTATCTCTCAAACAGTGACGCGTGAATTCAGAAAAGCAAAGGAGTCAAGGGACTGAATCTTTCCTGCCCTCTTTATTCTGTTTTCTTTTTATGGAAAGCAAACCGGCATCATCTCAAGAAGATCAAAATGCCAACAATACACTTAAGTGGCAACTACCACTTAAGCAATTCTTATGAGCTACTTCTATTTGCAAGGCTAGTCCTTTCCTCTACGAATTTTTTTTTATTATTATAATTTAGGTATATAGTGAAATTACCTCTGGGAATAGACTAATCTTGAATATTACATACTATATAGTATTACATGGTATGCAATTTCTAAACGTCTTTATAATTTCTAGGGAAATGTTCAACTGACTTGGTTTTTCTCCTCTTCCCTCAGCAAATTCTATAATAATTGGAGTGTATTTGGCCAATAATGGTCAAGTATAAATTTTTCCAATATCCACGAATGTTAGAGGGATTTCTTTCAGTGGTGTGGAGCATTGAAAGCAAAACCTAGAAATCATTACTGTTCTGTTCTGTATTTCTACATGATAGTATCTACTGGTTTTTGTTTATTTTGTTATAGTAAGTCTAAAAGGTCCTTTATTGTGAAACATTTGACAGAACAACCAGTGGTTTGACTGTGTTTGTGACATTATGGCTGCTCAGTTTGTCTGCTCTGTTTGTCTGTGTCCACCCAGCTTTGATTGTGCGCTGACGGTCTCTACATGGAGCACACACGCCTATGCCAGGTGGTCATGTGTGTCACAGGCAGATGGGGAGGGGTGCCAGAGAACAAAGCAGAAAAAAAAGCTTCTGTTTGGATAGAGATACTTGAAGCAGCTGACAGCTAGTAGCATATTCAAGAGAGAAGAAAATGCAACAATGTCTCAATACACTCAACAAAAAACAACTTCAAGCCTGAGGTTCAGATCACAAATCTTCCCCCAGGGCTGCTGACAAGCTCAGCTTGAGTGTGGTTGCAGGAGACTTAAGAAACCAGTTCCACAAGGAAAACGGGAGGGAAGTTCCTTACAGCAGTTTGAACCTAGCACTGCTGTGTTTGAGCAAACGGTTAGAGCCTAGCACTGTGTTCTTCTATCAGGAAAAAAAAAAAAAATTGGGGGAAGGTTGCTTCTTTTGTTCATTTGTTTGTTTGTTGTTGATTTTTACAGATTAGAATTAAAAGAGAAATTTTGAGAATAGCCAAAACAAGGACCTGCTCTTCTGTTCACCTCTTTTTCTTACTCTTTTAACTCCCGTGACACTTACCGGACACCCCATTGCCGTCTACCTTACACACTGCGGGACAGAGTGGGCAGATGTTAAAACCATCTCAGAAGTGTTGGAGTCTACACAATATAATTTTAGAACAGAGACAGGATGGCGTGGGTTCCTTAAAAAGTAGAACGGATCATTTACCATGTGAGTGCAGTAACGCCCTCATTCTTGGCATCTTGCTTCAAGACAAACACAACATTTTCTCTGAACTGTTTTCTCTCCCATTAATCCATTGGAGCAGCAGTTAGACTAGGAAGTGTGCAAGAAGCCTTACTCCCCATATTCTAAACGTGTCCGTGGCGTAACTAAGCAACACTAGGTTCATTTCACACGAGAAAAGACAGTACTGACTTTCAGATCACTTAGTAAACTTCCCTAGCCTCACATGGGTAATTGATAGAGAATGTAGATCCGAGGCCAGTTTACTTTGAAGTTATTGCTACCCACACTATCCCAACCTACAACTTGATTCATAAACAAGTCTGTTTGCGAGGCTCTCCCTCTTCCTCACTTAAGCAAAACCACATGAAACCGCCACTGGAATTCTCATTTTAGTGACATAGCACTGGTTTACAGGCCTCAAGTGTCCATTGCTATAAGTTAAGGTGCATCTATGTGTCAAAACTCCATTCTACTTACCACTGAAAAGGTGATCCCACTTTTCACCATAAAATCAACCCTTCTGCCCACTTCTCCTTACCCTCTCTAATAACCACTAATTGCATGTTACAATACTAAAGCTCTTGTTAATCATAGAACACTGACCCCAGGCTGAGTGAAAATTCAAACATGAAATTAGAGCCGTTTGTGTGGGAAGAAGCAAGGAAGTCTATTTTAGGTACATTCTAAGGGGGTCATGACTTCAGTAATGTTTGCCTGTGACTGACAGCTAACATGCAAGAGGACTAAAAATAATCTCTGGGGAGATGGTGTCAGAGTTGAGAATAGGGCTTGAAAACTGGATTAAGGCAGAGAGTAGCTCCCAAATATGAGGAAAGTATAGAAATTCCCCAGAGCCTGTCCCCACCAGGGAAAGAGAGAGACAGGCTGGGAGTATGGATCAACCTGTCAACGTCCATGTTCAGTGGTGAAGCAATGACAGAAGCCAGACCTTCTACCTTCTGCATCCCACAATGACCCTGGGTCCATACTCCCAGAGGGTTAAAGAACAGGAAAGCTATCAGGGGAGGGGATGGGATACAGAGTTCTGGTGGTGGGAATTGTGCGAAGCTGTACCCCTCTTATCCTATGGTTTAGTCAGTTTCCTTTATATAAATAAAATTAATTAATTAAAAAAAGAAATGCCATTAGCTATAATATGAGGAAAGTATACAAATATCATTGCCCCATCACCAAGTTGCAGAAGTTACTATGATTTGACTCTGACTTCCCTGGGCAGATGCCCTCACTCATGTGTCCTGAAACCTCCCCTCCCCAGACCCCTGCCCCACTAGGGAAAGATAGAGACAAGCTGGGGTTGTGGATCCACCTGCCAATACCATTTCCAGTGGAGAAGCAATGATAGAAGCCAGACCTCTCACCTTCTGCACCCCATTATGACCCTGGGTCCATGCTCCCAGAGGGATAAAGAACAAGAAAGCTTCCAGTGGAGGGGATGGGACACAGAACTTTGGTGGTGGGGACTGTATGGAATTGCACCTCTGTAATCTTACAATCTTGTTTAAATCCTTATTAAGTCACTGTAAAAATCTGCAAAAGACTATTCAAACATGACTCTACCTTAATACCAACAGAAGTCCAAAAACTCCATTAAAACTCAGAAGAATGTAAAGCATTGGTTCCGCTTTTCTTGCTAGCCATCTCAAAACAGACCTGTCCTTTCAAAGTTGGCAAAAGTGTTGCAAATTTAAATGGACGTCATCATCAGGAGACTTCATGCTGTTGAATCTTTTGTTCCCTGAGGCAGGAATATATTTCTCTTTACTAGATGTATCTCTGTTTCTTTCCATTTGACTCTTCTTTCATAATCTTGTTCTGAATTAAGTTGTTTGGACATAGTACTTAATTCCAAAGGTGACACAGTACTTAATTCCAAAGGTGACACAGTACTTAATTCCAAAGGCAAAACCAGCCACACCTTCCCTAGAGCATCCATCAGAGCTGTATTTGCACCGGGATTGCAATGTTTTTGCTGCATTGTTATTTGTCTATGTGTGTGTTTCCTCCAGGCAACCTGTGATCTATCAGAGGACAAATTCTGTTGACTTTTGACTTTCCAGAGCCCAGAACATTGTCCTGTCATAGTAAGTGTTCAAAACACCTGCAAGGAGAGAGCTACTGGAAACTTCTATACTAAACCCCATAAGAATAAGAAGCCGTGAAAAAATATATAGGTGTGTATGTGTTTCCATGCTTAAACCAGAGTGTGGGAAAGCAAGAAATTCCATTTATACCAATGGGACAAAATTATATTACATCTTATCTGGCTTTCAAGGGGATTTTTGCTGACTTAAAACAAAAAATCCTCTATTCATAGAAAAGTCTTACCGGAGCAGCCAATACCATCTGAGATTATTAAAAGGAGGATTTTAAAGATCTAATTTACTTTTTGTCATGCACTGCTTGCTATTTGCATTCCACTCTGGTGGAACACTGAAATGAGACAAGCCTTTATCACCTCTGTGTCTGGTCACATCTGTGTCCCGGTCCGTCTCCACTGCTAGCACAACACTGCGGTTCAGGCTGTAAAGTACAGCGACAGAATCATTCAGGGAGAGGAGGAGGAGGAAAGCTGCTTTGGTTTATAATTGGATGAAAATATATTTAATGAAAACATTTCTATCGATAGCAGACTTTTTATAAATTCTTCTTGTTCTTATAATTAAATTTTCAAACATGCAGACATTTGGCCTTGAGTATCTAGGGATGTAAGATTGGCATCAGATCAATACAACTTGCTTGCCAAGCTTAAAAGGGAAAATAGAATAGGAACAGATCAAACTCCACACAAGTAACATATCCCTAACACTGCCCACAGAGAGTCTGAGATAAAATTTTCAGTTTTGACCATGACCCTAGGAGCCTATCAGGACTATTTTAGTTTACCCTAACATAACTACAGATTCAGCTCACCAAGCAGATGTGCAGAATATGAACTTTCCGTTCACTGGCTCAGAAAATGGTCTTGAGAATTGAAGCACATTTCCATTTTTATTATGTAGTATGACTTTTGCTGCTCTGTTCTCTCATAATCAACTTTAGTCCCCCTGAAAATATGCTAACTGATAACTTCTAACAGGTTTAGACTGTGCAAGCCGAGTGTAGACGTGTGTATGACTGACTGCCTTATCCACATAGGAACCTGACAAACTTTTTCTCTGCGGACCAACAAATCGGGTTTTTCAAGAGCAGGAGAGAGGTGCACGCTCTGCCTAAGAGAGTAAATGTAAAGCCACGTGTGTACGGCAGCATCTTTTGAAATGAATTAAAAGTGCATTTTTGAGGCATTCACCAAATGAGACTCAGCATCTACACACTTGCTAAAATATACATGGGCATCCAAGTGGGGGGTGAGAAGACCGTCCTGCTTGGGGCTGCACACTGGCTCCCTACCGCTGGCCACAGGACCCATTTCCTCCTTTTCTCTGGTTTCATTAGGCTCGGCATGGCTGATTTAATATACTTTATGTATCCACTGGCCTGGGCTAAGGGAAGCCCAGATACCTGGCATAAAATCACTCCTGAGTATGTCTCTGATGGGGTCTCTAGAAGAAATTGGCATTTGAATCGGTCCATCCCATAGATATGACAGTCTGTTCTCCCTCCACTAAGTGGGCACAAGGTATCCCTTAAGGATTCACACAGAGAACATCCCATGGCAGAGAAGGGCCCATTTCCTTTCTCTGCCCGAGCTGAGACTTCTGTCTTCTTCTTAATCTTTGGATTCATACTGAAATAACACCAGATCTCTCACTCACCTCTCATCTCAGGTTTTCAAATAGAGATGGAATGACACTGCCAGATTTTCTGTTTCTTGTACAGCTTCAGTTTCTTTTTATTGTTGTAGTTATTATTATTGTTGTTGTTACTGATGTCGTTGCTGTTGGATAGGACAGAGAGAAATGGAGAGAGGAGGGGAAGACAGACAGGGGGAGAGAAAGATAGACACCTGCAGACCTGCTTCACTGCCTGTGAAGTGACTCCCCTGCAGGTGGGGAGCCGGGGGGGCTTGAACTGGGATCCTTAGGCCAGACCTTGCGCTTTGTGCCACCTGCATTTAACCCACTGCACTACCGCCTGACTCCCACGTTATTTTTTTTTTTTGTATCATTATTTAATTGAGGAAGTGTCGCTTACGAGACTGCTTGCTGCCTTCTCCCTCTACCACAGGACACTGGGCCCTTTCAAGCCAATCACCCCTATACCTTCTGAGCTCTTGGGTTTTTTGAAATTGACCGCAGTGCATTAATGTTTCACCTTATATGTTCTTTTCCAAGGTTTAAGCCCCAGTTATCAAAGAGATCATCAGTACACTTTCTTCCAGTTCTGGCTTGCTTTACTTCATATGATTACCTCCAATTCCACCCACACTGTAGCAGAAGATAGTTTGTCTTTGGGACAGGGAGGTCATGCGCCTGGTTAAACAGACACTACAAATGTGCAAGGATGCAGGTT
This sequence comes from Erinaceus europaeus, assembly GCF_950295315.1. Classification (NCBI taxonomy): domain Eukaryota; kingdom Metazoa; phylum Chordata; class Mammalia; order Eulipotyphla; family Erinaceidae; genus Erinaceus; species Erinaceus europaeus. Next base: position 98,182,290 of record NC_080175.1, read on the forward strand.
CAAGCTTCTGGTCTCCGCCTGCAGGGGAAAAGCTTCATGAGTGGTGAAGCAGAGCTGTGGGTGTCTCTCTGTCTCCCTCTCTCTTTCCTTCTCCCCTCTCATTTTCTCTTTGTCTCTATCCAATAATAAATAAATAAACATTTACACATAATATACATTAAAAAGTAGCTCATCTTTTCTTATAGCAGAGATGCATTCAGTTTGTTTTGATTCTCCAGATAACCTTAACTGATAAGTGTTCCTATAGGTGAGAGCTATGAACTATATACATGTTTTTGGCTCTCCTGTAAGCTGACCTGCAGTTAGATTTGACTGGGTGAATGGATAGAGACTGGGTGAATGGATAGAAAATTCTGCACTTATTTTGCCTTTTCTCCCTGCTTTAGTCAGAGTGTGCTCTGTCCACTGCCCTCACGGGAATGACTCCCCACCATCGTTCCATGTTCCTACCGATTCAGTTTAAGCAAGACACCCTAATGTCACTACCGTTTTGATATCTTGCCATTGCTTATTTGTTTTCTTATTGCTTTTCACAACTCATGCTATTATTGAATTTTTTTCATGTAGGGGTGGGGCAAAAAAAGGGGGGGACCTTTTTATATGCACCCACTGAAGGGAATCCAGTGACCTACTAAGACACAGCATTTATGTTTATTGTTTATTTATTTTTATCAGCTCTGGCTTATTGTGGTCCCAGGGATTGAACCTGAGATTTTGAAGTTCCAAGAATGAAAGTCTTTCGCGTAGTCATTGTCACTTCTCTATCTCAAAAGAATAATTTTAAAACTAAAATAGAGTTTAAGTAAAGGAACTCATTGGATATTCATGACCTGATTAACTGGCTTCAAGGAGGAAGAGCACTGGAAGCAAGGCTGTCAAACTGTCTTCACCTTCACTGTCCACAGTGGAGACTAAGAGACAAGTGTAAGTGACTAAAGTCTCTATCTCCTAAGGAAATTAAAATAGCTGTGGAACAATCTCCCACAGTCTTTATTTAAACTTTATTTTCATGAGGTGGAAAGACTAGAACATTGCTCAGACATGTAGGAAGAGATGCAGAGGGTCAAAACAGATGCCTTAGGCATGTAAGGCTATACATTACTACCAAACAATTTCCCCAGTTGCAAACCTTCAGTTTCTTTAAGGATTCTGCTAAATTGAGGAGAAATGGTTTTAGATCACAGGGGACTGATTCATCCATCCTCTGTCTAGAATACAACATTGCTTAGGAATTAAGAGACCCAATAGAGCCCAAGGCTTATTCACCTGCTGTGGCTTGGACAGGCTGCTTCTCAGACATCTCACCTAAAGAGAATGTTTTCTAGAACATCTTTGCTTCCATAAAAAAATAAAAATGCTCAAAAATGATCTGAAAATGTCAGGACAGGTGACTCAAAGAGGCTCTCACTGACCAAACCTGGGCATATTGGCATTTTGAGTTCAAAATACATAATGATAATCAACTCACTGACCAAAATGAGAATCCTGAGTTCATTATGAGAAAGAAAAAGTGAGACGTCTTCCCTACAGCAAAATGTCAACTAACACATATGTCATGATGGGGATATTAATCTGTAAAAATAAGTTTATACTAAAATAGTAGGTAAAAAATTGTTGAAAAGAATTCCTCAGTTTCCAAGAATCTCATTACAAACTATTTCCAAATTATTGATAATAACATACACATACTCACACACACAGACACATGCACACACACTCATACACACACACATATACACACAGAGAGACTCACACACAGACAGACTCACACACACACAGACACATACACACATACACACACACACTCAAATACATATGCACACACATAACACATATACATGCACACACACTAATACACACACACACATATACACACAGAGAGACACACACAGACAGACTCACACACACACACTCAAATACATATGCACACACATAACACATATACATGCACACACACTCATACACACACATATACACACAGAGAGACACACACAGACTCACACACACACACAGACACATACACACACACACACTCAAATACATATGCACACACATAACACATATGCATGCACACACACTCATACACACACACACATATACACACAGAGAGACACACACAGACTCACACACACACAGACACATACACACACACACACACTCAAATACATATGCACACACATAACACATATACATACACACACACATACATTTTACCAAAACTTCCTTATCCACTCATATGTCCTTGGACATTTGGGCTGCTTTCAAATAGCACTGTGATAAACGCAGGCATGAATATATTTCTCTGGGTGTATTGTTGTGTTCTTTCGGGAGATAGCTAGGAAAATAATTGACAGCTAGTAGGTAGGTCCAGCTCCAATATCCCGGGGCTCTTCAAATGGTTTTCCACATGCACTGAACCAGTCTAGCTGCCCACCAACATTACAGTTTGCCTCACATCCTGTCTAGCACTTACTGTTTTTTGTCCTTTTCAATCTGTGACATTTGCACTTGTGTGAAGCGGTATCTCATTTGTCATTTTTGATTTGCCTTTCTCTGGTCATTAGTGACTGAGCATTTTTTTCATATTCGTGTTGGTAAAGAATTTGTTCAAAACCTTTCCCAAATTATTAATGGAGTTATTTGGGCTTTGTTGTTCCTGTTGGATTTTATGAGTCCTTTAAAGTTTCATTTTACCCTCTGTCTAACGCTTGGGGTGCAAAACTCTCCTCTTTGGTAGGGTGTCTTTATGTTTTGGTGGCCATTTCTCTTGCTATGCAGTAGCTTTTCATCTTGATATGATTCCATTTCATGCAGTCATGTAGGCCATGTGTTCATGTGTTCTATTACATGTATTTCATGTATCTCATGTAGCTCACCTGACTTCAGTCTCATGTGTTAGAAAATACCTGCTGAAATGCTTTAAGATGAATCAGACAAAGAAAAACATTCAAAGACTGCTGGCATTCCAGAAGGCAGTGCTTGAGGGCAGAATTGTACCGTATGAATTTGTGAGAAGAATATAAAGAGAGCTTGAGCTATCACAAGTAAGAAAGAGAGCAGAAATGAAAATCAGAGCTCATGAAAAGGTCAGCATTCTACGCAAATCTTTTTCCTTAATTATTAATTTCTCAGATCTTCTACTTTGAAATAATGTTTTATTTTATTTGGAATATATGGCAACTGTATTAGATATCTTCATCCTCTGATGTTTTCTGAGAGAGAGAGAGAGAGGGAGAGAGAGAGAGAAAAGAGGAAGGAAAAGATAAAAGAAGGGAAGGGGGAGTCGGGCTGTAGCGCAGCGGGTTAAGCGCAGGTGGCGCAAAGCACAAGGACCGGCATAAGGATCCCGGTTCGAACCCCGGCTCCCCACCTGCAGGGGAGTCGCTTCACAGGCGGTGAAGCAGGTCTGCAGGTGTCTGTCTTTCTCTCCCCCTCTCTGTCTTCCCCTCCTCTCTCCATTTCTCTCTGTCCTATCCAACAACGACAACAACAATAATAACTACAACAATAAAACAACAAGGGCAACAAAAGGGAATAAATAAATAAAATAAAATATGAAAAAAAAAAGAAGGGAAGGGAAGGGAAGGGAAGGGAAGGGAAGGGAAGGGAAGGGAAGGGAAGGGAAGGGAAGGGAAGACCAGAATGCCACTCAACTCACTTATCTTTTTACCCAAGATTGAACCTGAGCTTGGGAGCCGCAGGCATGAAAATCTCTTTTGCATAACTATTATGCTATCTACCATGTCTTTACTAACATTTGGTAACCGGTTCATGACTTCACTATTATTATTTAAGCATTAATGCCCCCTTTGTTCTAGTATCAGTTTTCATGAAAGATATTATTTTTAAATGGCTTATTTTTTATTTGTCTCCAGGGTTATTGCTGGAGCTGGGTGCTGGCACTGTGAACCCCCTGCTCCTGGTGGCCATTGTTTCCAGTGTTATTGCATATGACAGAGAGAAAATGAGAGGGCACAAGGTAGATGGAGAAGGAGAGAGACAGAGATAGAGAACTACCTGTGGTCCTGCTTCGCCACCTGTGAAGCTTCTCCCCTGCAGGTAAGGACCAGGGGCTTGAACCTGGGTCCCCGCACACTGTAATGTGAGCACTTAACCAGGTGCACCACCGCCTGGCCCCACGCTATTGTTCTATGAGTTCTAACACTGGTTATCAAGAAGTGTCTGTATTGTTTGTGGCCTTTTTCTCACTGCAGTTATTTGCCAGGATGCTGTTCTCCTTTGGATGTCTCCCTTTGGATATGTATACAAACTTGGCTCCTGCAAATTCTAATGAACCTTAATTCAAAATTCACAAAAATTCAAAATTCACAAAAATGTATCTGTTAAGAAAAGTAGAACAGGCTCATTCAAATGTTTTTTTTTTTAAATAATGAAATTATATAAGATACTGTTCTTTATTTCTTCTGTCTTTGAATTTACAGTGAAAGGCACAATTATATATCAAAAGTTGTTTTGGTTTTATTTATTTCTGAAATTTATTTATTTAGTTATTCCCTTTTGATGCCCTATTATTGTTGTTGCTATTGATGTCATCTGTTGTTGGATAGGAAAGAGAGAAATGGAGAGAGGAGGGGAAGACAGAGAGCGGGAGAGAAAGACAGACACCTGCAGACCTGCTTGTTAAGGCGACATCCCTGCAGGTGGGGAGCCTGAGGCTCGAACCTGGATCTTTCCGCGGGTCCTTGCACTATATGCCACGTGCGCTTAACCCACAGTGCTACCACCCGACTACCACCCGACTCCCTATTTTTATTTATTTATTTTTGCCTCCAGGGTTATTGTTGGGGCTTGGTGCCTGCACTACTGAATCCACTGCTCCTGGAGCATTTTCTTTTCCCTTTGTTGCCCTTATTGTTTACCGTCGTTGCTGTTATTATTACTGTTGTTGTTGTTGGATAGGGTAGAAAGAAATGGAGAGAGGAGGGGAAGACAGAGAGGGGGAGAGAAAGACAGACACCTGCAGCCCTGCTTCCCCGCCTGTGAAGGGACTCCCCTGCAGGCGGGGGGCTGGGGACTTAAACCAGGATCTCCAGGTCGGTCCTTGGGCTTTGCGCCATCTGCTTAACCTGCGCTGCTGCCCAGCCCCCCACTTTTTATTTTTGGAAAGTAATGAAACATTTAGAAATCTGTATTAGTACGTGCAGTTTTTAATTTTTCCCCTTTATTAGGGGGTTAAGGATTTCTAGTTAACAGTAAAATACAGTAGTTCATACATGTGTAACATTTCTCAGTTTTCCACATAACAAGTCAACCATCTTTAAGTCCTCCTTTGGTTTGTGGTGGTAATGGAGACTGGTGGTGCATAGAATCTGTAAGTTACCGCTCTTGACAAAAAAAAAAAAAAAAAAAAAGAACCAGACAACTAGACACCTACCACGAGGGTTGTGCCTATGTGCCAACAAGTGTATTGCAAACCATAAACCCTCCCAAAAATACAAACTAGAAATTAAAAAAAAAAAAAAAAGAAAGAAATCATAGCCTGGGGCAGGGTGATGGTGCACCTGGCTGAGCACACATGTTACTAGGTGCGAGGACCCAGGTTCGAGCCTGAGTCCCCACCTGCAGGGGGAAAGCTTCACGAGTGGTGAAGCAGGGCTGCAGGTGTCTCTCTGTCTTTTTTTCCTATCACCCCTTTCCCTCTCAATTTCTGTCTGTCTCTATCCAAGAAATAAATACAGATAACTAAAAAAAAAAAAAAAAAATCATAGCTTAAGTGCCGCAGCCTGCCACAGACCACCACAGTGGATGAGCAGCAGGAGGCTCAGGGGTCTTGAAGGCAACCTCCCAGGTGGGTCAGGAGTCGGCACAAGGGAGAACAGATACACTCTATTGGAGGGTGAATCTGGACTCATTTTAATAGTGAAACTGCATTAGCTTTTATACTTTTTCAGGTTACATTCAGGTTGCCTAAACAACCAGCTTAGTCTTGTGGCTTTGGCAGGCTACATGTTACTCCCCTATTTCTGTAAAGAATGGTACAATGCTTAATATCGCCCTGTTCTCAGGGGAGGTCATACCCAGAATTGTTTTTGACTTTTGCTGAGGGCTATCTCTACCATTAATCTTCTATGGGGGCATACGGATCTTTGCCTAGTCGTGGACCACCATTCATCTAGGTCTGGTACAGTTTAACTATTAATCTTTCTTTGTTTCAATATGTCAACTTGTACCTGGGAGGCCTCAATCTCTGCATTCTTTCTTTGAGGGGCAAATCATAACATGACTTGTTTTGTCCGTCTATGTTGACCCACCTTCCCCACTTTCATAATGTAACTTTCAAATATGCCCCTGTGTAAGGGAGAGGGGGTGCTTCTGACACTCCATTCCCACCAGGCACTGCCAAAGCGCTATTAATCAATTGTGACAGTATAATTATTTGTAGCAATAATGGGGGGAGAATGTGTCGACCCGTTCTCGTCCTCCTGCCCAGCTTCCTTGAAGTCTGAATGCAGGTCCAGAGGAGATGACCCTGTCAGGATCCCTGGTGAACTTTGATGGGGCGCCACACCTAAGTGTAATTTTACTACTCAGATTAGTTTTTTAAAAATGAATCACACAGCTGGCGAGATAGCTCACTGATTAGGGTGCCTTGCTACGTGTGAGGTCCAAGTTCAAGTCCCAGAAACCATTAGGGGAGGGTAACAAGGCGCTGGGGCGTGCTCTAATCTCTAAAGCTTTGGTGTCTTTCTTTCTCTTTTTAGATAAATGATAAAAAGATAGACAGACAGACAGTAAAATTATGCTGTTTTTTTCTTTCTAAATAAATAAATCTTGTTTTAAAAAAAGGAGTTATTTAAAGATTTAATTTGTTAATCTTTTCAGAAGGAAAAGATTAGGCAACATTTAAGAGACACCTGAGTCTTTGTAAATCTAAAAACTGACTGATGTCATAATTGCACTAATTCTTTTTTTTTTAGTTTTTATATTTATTTATTAATTTTCTCTTTTATTGCCCTTGTTTTTTATTGCTGTAGTTTTTATTGCTGTTGTTATTGTCATAGCTGCTGGATAGGACAGACAGAAATGGAGAGAGGAGGGGAAGACAGAGAGGGGAAGAGAAAGACAGACACCTGCAGACCTGCTTCACCACTTGTGAAGTGACGCCCCTGCCGGTGGGGAGCCAGGGGCTTGAACCGGGATCCTTGCCGGTCCTTGCGCTTTGCTCCACGTGTGCTTCACCTGCTGCGCTACCGCCCTACTCCCATTTACACTAATTCTTAAGCCATTTAAAGCAGAAAGTTACTTAAATAATAAAAATTCTTCAACTGATAGCAGTACCTGCAAAATCAAATCCTCTATTCGATACTGTTTCTTTTTGTAAGCTCAGATCTCTTTATTAAAAAAAAAAATCAAAATTTAATGTTGTACCCTTTTAACATTAAAAATATTTTTTATCAGGAGTCGGGCGGTAGCGCAGCAGCTTAAGCGCAGGTGGCGACAAAGCGCAGGGACTGGAGTAAGGATCCCGGTTCGAGCCCCGGCTCCCCACCTGCAGGGGAGTCGCTTCACAGGCGGTGAAGCAGGTCTGCAGGTGTCTGTCTTTCTCTCCCCCTCTCTGTCTTCCCCTCCTCTCTCCATTTCTCTCTGTATATATCTTAATTTCTTGTATAGGGTGAAAAAGGGAAAGGAGAGAGAGAGAGAGAGAGAGAGAGAGATCTCCATACAGTACTCTCTCCACTGCCACTGCTCATGAAGCTTTCCCCTTGCAGGAAAAACCAAGTGCTCAAGCCATGGGCCATGTGTGCTGCCACAGGCTCTCTATGGGGCATCCCCAGCTACCCTTCCACTTTTGCTTTACCCACCTTCTATCAGGCACAGTCTGAGGCAAGTTCCTTTATCCCAGACCAGATTTTGTCTCCTTACAATAACGGGAACTCAAAGATGAGATATTCACCATAAATAATTAGCAAACTTATTTAAAAGTATCCCTCCACCAGCTATTTCTATTCTTTGCTCTCTAAGACTCAAGGTTATGTCCTGATAAAGGACAGTCTCTATATAAGATACTCACCAAAGGCTAAGATTCTACATTCAAAATGTAAAGAAAATGAGTTTCTCTAAGAACTTTTCTTTCTAGACATGGTAAAATTTCATTTAACATTATCTTTTTTCTTAATTAAAAAAAATAATCTGTAACATTGTAAACTTCTTTTCCAATAAAAAAAAAGCCATTTCAGTGTCATAGAATTGTGTACGTTTTATAACTGAATATATTTATCTCATCTCATTTTACTTCACAAAGCATCAAGAAATTTAAGTGTTCCCTTTGCCAGTGGCTTCAAAACAGACATAATCACCCAAGATCAGTCAGTGAGCAACGGTTACCCTCTGATTCCAGCCGTATTTTTTTGTTTCCCAAGTTTTTCTTTAATATGTCTATGGGCTTCCTCCAAAATTGCTACTTGCTTAACCAGTTCATATTTACCCTATATGGCCAAACTGTGGCAGTGAAGAAGCCAGAATTACATTTTTATACTTTCTCAACTGTCAGTTTTGTACTCAAACAAACCAGTCATTACTGTCCTTCAGAAGGAGAGTTGCCGCTCACAGATGAAGATCTTTCCTCTTGGAAGATTTGTGTGTCATACAAGGCTGTTTTGAAATGTTGATGTGGCATATAAGTAAAAGGCAGGCTAAATGCATATATAGGTCTATAATAGCCTGCTGACTCTGATTGGCAGAGTTACAGCTTTAGGATAAGTGGTGAGACAGCTTCCAAAGAGGTTTGGAGACTTTTTAATTTTTTTTTTTTTTGTCTTTCTGCCAAGTCCTTCCCACTGCCTCTGAGGCACTGACTAATGCATATGCTTGTCTGTGTGAGGTTCCAGGGAAGGGTCTTTACTGAGGCTCATCTTTGTCCTGAGATGAATACAGCCTAGAATGTTCCCAGCTGTGAGCACGGAGCACATGCTCAGACTGCCAGGGATTCAGAGGTTACACAGAATCCTGCACTAACTATGGATAGATGGGCTTAGTCAGATAGATGGGCTTTACGCTTAACAGCCTCTATATACTGTCCCCATATATAGGAGTTTCTCTCTGCTCTGATCTCGTCCTTTTTTCAACTCTGACATCATCTTTCTAGACAATACTTTTAGTCCACCTGCATATTAGCTGTCAGGTGCAGGCAAAAATGACTCAAATCATGAGCCCCTTGGCACATACCTAAAAATAGACTTCTTAGTTTCTTTTCACCTTAAAACCCCTATTCTCATCTGCTCCATTTCTACCTTTTGGTTCTGGTTTATTAAACAATTTGTCCTGCTTTATATCTTACTATCCTTCGGACACTAAGTTGCAGATGCTACTGTGATTCCATCCTGAACTCCCTGGACAGATGAACTCACTAAATGTGTCCCAGAACCTCACCTCTCCAGAACCTTACTCTTCTAAGGAAAGAAAACACCCATGTCCAGTGGAGAAGCAATTATAGAAGATAGAACTCCCACCTTCTGCACTACAAAAACAGAATACTAAAGAGCTCTGAGCCCCAATTCCATTAAGACCCTGAGAGAGAATTAAAAAAAAAAAGGAAAGATACTTGGAAATAGTACATTTTCTGTACATTTATGTCCTGTCCTACATTTATGGAAGTGTGGCTTAGAAAGGAAAAGTAGACAAAACCATAGAAACAACGGATACATATAATTATAGAGAGGTAGTTACAGAGATAACAGTCAACCCATATATGTGATCTGGGGAGAACTACTGCAGTTTCCAGTGGAGGTGATAAAGACACGGAACTCTGGTGGTGGGGAAGGCCCAGAACTACACCCTTGTCTTCTTAGAATGCTGTGAATTGATACCGAATCCTAATATAACAATATCAGGCTAATCACTTAAAACTCCTTCTAGTAGTAGCTAATCACTTAGATCTCACATATTTTGAAACTGTTGTTCCTCAGACTTCATGTTTTAAAGCATAGCTTTGTTACTGCTTATAGTTACTTATATGTAACTTTATGTGACCAGGCTATTGGTAATTATCAAATAATACCAGTAAGTATCCGGATCATAACATTTAAACAAAACATAATAATGTTACTATCTGAAATAAAATGTATTCTGAAACTGTTAGAATTAGATTTAAACACTAATGACATTTTGAACAAGGGACATATAATTTGTGAAAATCTACTACCTTCCCAACTTAGTACATTTTGTTCAAAGCAAACTTAATTCTAATGTTTACATTGTGTTGATTTATCAACATTAGAAATATCTATTTTCTCCCTACTGATGAAAGTGAAAATTTAGAATTCTAGAATTTCTCCAAAGCCATCCTATGGCACTTCTATTAAATAACATCCTCCCTTCTTTAGTTAACAGTATTCACTATAATGCTTAAGTAATTATTATTCATTGCTGCCTAGTACTCAACTATGTAAGTATGCCATAATAAATACATTATTTATGGGAGTCGGGCGGTAGTGCAGCGGCTTAAGTGCAGGTGGTGTGAGGATCCTGGTTCAAGCCCCTGGCTCCCCACCTGCAGGGGAGTCGCTTCACAAGTCTTCAGGTGTCTATTTTTCTCTCCCCCTCTGTCTTCCCCTCCTCTCTCTATTTCTCTCTGACCTATTTAACAACAATGACATCAATAACAACAACTGTAATAACTACAACAATAAAACAAGGGCAACAAAAAGGAAATAAATATTAAAATACATTATTTTCTTGCTTATGAATAACTTGATTGTTTTGTATTTTGGGGTCTCTGAGTTAAATAATGGGAAATATGAGTAAAAAGAAGGTACAAATGTTTCTTTGTTACAATTAAGTTTTAATTTCTATTGGTCTTATATTTAAGAATACAACTTGTATTTATTTAAATTTTTAGATACTATGGAACGATCTTCCAACAAAGTCATTATCATTTCGATCATGATGTGCACAGTGTTTGACAGTTCTCTCTGACTCATGTCCTAGCACTCGACATACTCAGTGTTTGAAAATTTCAGCCATTCTGCTGGGGATGTGCTATCTGCCACTTGGCTAAAATAGGCACTTAAAGGAAGGCTAGCAATCCTGACCACATTCACTATGTCTGCTAGCCACTGGAATATGCCCTTTGGTTAAGCGATTTCAGGTGTTTTGCTCCTTATTTTTGTATATATGCACCTACATCGTTATAAATGCACAGACAGATGTGATTTTGCTTAACTTGATAGTCTGACCTCACACTATCCATCATATCTTTGGGTGCTCTGCAAGGTGTCCCATTCAGGATAGGTTCTTACGTGTGCTCTATCCTGCTGGAATAGGCTCTCTTGAACTGGGATAAGTGGGTTGAAAAATGACTGAATAAACACATATGTCTGTTTCCCTTTCCTTCCTTGATATCTGTATTTTTTTCTTTTACGAGAGCACTGCTCAGCTCTGGTTTATAGTGGTTCTGGGGCTGAGCCCAGGACAGCAGTGCCTTGGATGCTAGTCTCTTTGTATAAACATTATGCTATTTGAATTCTGAATTCACTAAATTAAAATCTCCCTGTACGGGTTAAATTAACATAAGGACAGTGTTTACTTCATCAGGCAGCTATAAGAATTAAATGGAATGATTAAATGTATCCAGGACAGTGCCTGACACAGTAAACACTCAGATGTTCACTGTTTATATAGACAGTGGAGAAATAGGTAGACAGATGAGTTAGCCCACACATAGCTGACTGTATCAGTCATACTGCATGCGTATTTATAACCTATCATTTTCATTTATTTTTTAAAAATTTTCCCTTATTGTTGCCCTTGTTGTTTATTGTTGTTGTTACTACTGTTGTTGTTTCATAGGACAGAGAGAAATGGAGAGAGGAGGGGAAGACAGAGAGGGGAGAGAAAGATAGACACCTGCAGACCTACTTCATTGTCTGTGAAGGGAACCCCCTACAGGTAGGGAGCTGGGGGCTCAAACCGGGATCCTGATGCCGGTCCGGGTGCTTTCTGCCAAGTGTGCTTAATCTGCTGCGCCACCATGCCTGGCTCCCATAGCCTATTTTTATTATCAAATATGTATATCCCTATCATTGTCCATTCTTATTATCTGCCAAGATAATTCAAATCTCTAATTGAGCCTGAGGGTGTTTCTTCTTGGGCCCGTGCTATCTAGGCTGGAGAGAACTCACCGGAGCCAACCTAGGCTGCTGTTTACTCAGCAACGCAGGAGAGGAACCAATAACTCTCTTGGTTGAGCAGAAACACAATGCAACTCTCTTTATTGATCAGAGACAATGCCTTTTATATATCCCTTTAACCGGAAGTGGCAAATGGGGAAAGGAAATGGCTAGGAGAGGGGGTGGAGCAAAAAAAGAGCATGACCATAGAAAGCTTCCATAGCAGCTGTCGAGATTCTAACCAGTGGGGATTAAACCAATACCCTGCAGGCAGGGCAGGTCTCAGGCAAAACAATCATTATGTAAATAGACCACAGCATCAAGCAATGCAGGGGACCTGGCATAATGACCAACATCTAATTGAATGGGAAAATAATTCTCACTTTTAATAAATCTCACATTGTACATGTTTCAAATGGACACTAACTGTGCTTTGTTCTGTGTATCTTTTTTTTAAAGTATTTATAAAAAGGAAACACTGAGAGTATCTTTTTTCATCCAGATTTTCCAGGATCTCAAAATAATAGGGTGTGTGTGTGTGTGTGTGTGTGTGTGTGTGTGTGTGTGTGTGTGTATGGGGATGAAATGTGGAGGGGTGGAAGAAAGGAGAGAAAGAGAAAGACTTGTCATATGGGACTTGTAATTCCCAAGTTCAGAGCCTATCAGTGTTCCAGTCCAAAAACCTCACTAGTGAATTCTCTCTTGCTTGGGCAAGTCTGGTCTTTTGTTCTATTTGGGCCTTTAAATGATTGGATGAAGCCCACCTTCTTTATGGAAGAGAGCCTGCTTGAGCCAAAGAACACTGATTTACCCAAGTCCTATTCTATCCATTGACACAAAACAGTACAATGCTGACTGCAGAAATAACCTGCTTCTGGATTCTTGTTTCCTCTTCCGGCTCTATACAATGTATTTATGGTTTGAAAGTATTGATTTCCTCTTTCAATGGGCCGTGAAATGAACAGATATTTCGTTAGCATACAGTGTAAATATGTCCCGCATCTACTGTCTAAACTAGAAGTTTTTGTTTTATAATTTTGATTAGAGAAGAAAATGGTTTAGAATTGCACATCAGAATTATGACAATGGTAAGGGTGTTTGATAGACAAGACATGCTGTCTCTTTATTTATTTAAAGGGAACAAGATTTTTAACTGTGTGAGGCTAGATGCACCCAGCTCTGCCTCCAACTGCAGTCTCCCTGTTGCCTACGCCAGCTCCTGTGCAAGTTCCTCCTCTGGGAGTGGGTGATGGTCACTGAACAAGAAGAGAAAGCTCTTTTTTGGATCACAGGAAATTCATCTGAGATTCTGCTCAGGCTAAGGGGAGCACGTTAACATTTCTAGTGGCCAAGAAATATCTACTGTAAAGCATAACACAATTGTGTTACATATAAGTGTATAAGTAATTACTGTATTCTCTGGAGTAGTAGGATGCCAGATGACTGGAATTGAGAATTATTTTAAGCCAGATTTATTTGCTTACAGATGTACTCAAACTAACTCTCACATTAGCTCCAAAATTGCTGAAAGTAATAGGGATAATTACTTCAAGACATATTCTCCCCGGTACATTTGTTGAATTCAATTCATTAAATCTGATGGATCCAATTTATACTTTATTTTCACTTTGAAAAATCAAATTTTCTTCCGCCTCAAAGAATGTGTTTATGTAAAATGAAGTGAACATTGGGAGGAAGAAAGTTTTTTTTTTTTTCTAAATGGGGAAGGGGTTAAATTTTGGAACATAAATTTAGATCCTTTCTTTAAAAAAATAATCTTTTTATTCATTTATTATTGCATAGAGACAGAGAGCAATCCAGAGGAAAATGGGGAGGGGAAAGAGAGAGAGAAAGAAAGACCCAGAAAATACTTACAGCACTGCTTCCCCTCTGGAGTGGGACTGGGAGCTTGAGTCCCTTGTAATGTGTGCTCAGTCGAGTGCACCACTGCTCAGCCCCTCATTTACATTCTTTTCAATTGAAAGCTTCAATCGCACTAAGCACACATATTATGAAGCGCAAGGACCAGCATAAGGACCCAGGTTCGAGCACCCCTTGGCTCCCCACATGCAGGGGGAGTAGCTTCACAAGCAGTGAAGCAGGTGTCTACCTGTCTCTCCCCCCTTTCTCAATTTCTCTCTGTCCTATCCAATTTAAAAAAAAAAATGGCCTCCAGGAACAGTGGATTTGTAGTGAAGGCACTTGACCCCAAAGATAACCCTGGATAAAAAAAAGATCAATTTACCTCAAACCAGTCAACCTTTTACAGAGTTACTATTTTGTGAAATCAAGGTATTGTGTTTCTTCTGTGAGTTAGCAATTCTAATGAAAGTATTTCCTTGCATTTCAAGCAAGAAGAACATATGAAAGGAGGCAATACCTGATCTAACTGTAGACACTATTAGTTACCAGCCAGTAACTTTTTCCTACGTATCAAGCAGGCACGTAGATAAGTTTGATGACTCAAATACAATTATAGAGTTATTATAGAATTATAGAGTTCTCAGTCCCTAAAAAGGCTGTTAGAAATCACATATTCCTTCTTTTATGCAACTTGGTCCCTGTGGTTTGAAAAGTATAAGTATCTATTAAAATGACTAATTCACATCCCAACAAGCTAATTTATTCATCTAGTTGGCTCTGGGTTTAATTATGAAAAAAATCATCAAAACCTAGTACTACGACCACCACCCCTTCCCCCCCCCATGTAAGTAAGCTGAACTTCACAAATGAACTCAATGCTTATCTTAGTAGACTGTTTTCCTTCAACAATTTTATAATATTACGTGATGCATATTTTATTATGGTCTGTCTAGTTTACTGGAATAAGTCTCTCTCTTTGGTAACCCCTGAAAGTTTCCAAGTTAGATCAATTGTCTTGGTACTATAGGAATTTCACATGACAAACACTGTTCCTACAATTGTATTGCAAATGTTCCAGGATTAACAGAAACAGATCTTTTTTTTTTTTTTTTTTTTTTTTTTTGCCTGGATTCCACAATGCTGGTATCAAACCATTGCCATTTGCACTGTGTGCTCATGACAAGCTGACTGGTTCCATGAAAACCAATATGTTCTTACACTGCTTTTGGAGACAAGTAATAATCAGTCTGTCATCAATGTCATGCTGCAATCAGGCTTTGACGGGGTTTGCAAATAACATGAAAGGAATTGCTCATCCCTGAACACTGCAGATCAAAACCAGACCTGAACAAAAACTCAAAGTCTGCTGTGCGCCAGCTGCACAGACTCTGGGACATGCTGGCCATACACAGAAGCAGCAGCAGGGGAACAGCCTCACTCTAATCTGAACCTTCTCCACTTTTAATTTCCTATGGAGAAAAGATTTTCTCATTGACCAAGCCTGGGGCCTCACTGCCATTCCTATTGATGATGTAGCCACCTGAACCATGCAGCCTAACTGGAAGTGCAAATCTTGGTCTTTGATGAGGAACAAATGGAAGAGTAGAGTGAGTACATGTTCGCCCTTGGTGTGGCTGGATTTCTTATATCGTGGATTGGGTTTCAGATATAACCTAGTACTCCTACGGGCGAGGGTGTTGTGAGCACATGGGACTGAATCACCTACCACCTCCTCCTCTCTCTCTAGTTTTTCTCTGCAGAGGGGGTGAGATGTCCTGTTATATCATCACTGCTGTACCCCACACTTGCTCATCTGTGAGCTCTCACTGTCATAAGAAACCAGTTCAACTTTCAGAAGAGTTGCATAAATTAAACTCACAAAACTTTGAGAGCAAATTCTTTCCGAGAAAACAAGACGATGGTGTGAGTAGTGTCAGCTGGCCACAGGTCTGCTCAGAAGATCAAAACATGTCTGGACTTTACTCCATATTCGTATAAATAGCGGGACAACCATACGGCTCGTGGACATTGTTTGCACTTCTGGGTGAGGCCTCAAGTATGAGCACGGATTGCAGACATGAATCGACTGTTAATTTCATCTTAACATGAAACACCTGAGTTACTTTACTGTTCTTTTCTTCTTCTCCTCCTCCTCCTCTTCTTCTCCTCCTCCTCCTCCTCTTCTTCTTCTCCTCCTCCTCCTCCTCCTCTTCTCATTCTCATCCTTTCTCTCCTCCTTTTTTGTTTCTTTCCATTTTATTCTTTAGGGTAGAAAGGCATTGAGAAAGGAGAAGAAAAGACAGAGAGAGAGGGAGGGGGGAGGGAGAGAAAGATAGACATCTGTAGACCTTCTTTGAAGCTTGTGAAGTGACCCCCCTGCAGGTGGGGAACGGGGCCTTGAACCTGGGTCCTTTCACAGGTCCTTCTGCATAGTACACTGTGTACTTAACCAGATGTGCCATCACCTGCCCCTTTTAACTTTTATTAAGATTTAGAACTTTCTACATTGTATTCCAAAGTAGATCTTCTACCCTATTAAATAGTAAGCAATTTAAGTACAGGTGCATATCTGATTTTTTTTTTTTTAATATTTACTTATGTATTTTCCCCCTATTGCCTTTGTTGTTTTTTGTTGTTGTTATTATTGTTGTTGTTATTGATGTAATCATTGTTGGATAGGACAGAGAAAAATGAAAACAGGAGGAGAAGACAGAGAAGGGGAGAGAAAGACAGACACCTGCAGACCTGCTTCACTGCCTGTGAAGCAACTCCCCTGGAGGTGGGGAGCCGGGGGCTCGAACTGGGATCCTTAGGCCAGTCCTTGCACTTTGCACCACATCACCTGGCCCCTTTTAATGTTCTTTTTGAAGAATCCTGAAAATCAGTTATTATTGGGGAAACTTATATTTAATGTTGAGTGAGGATGGTAAAATAAAGACAAAAATATGTAGCTTGTTTTTAGATTGATTTATTTACTCTGAGAGAGATGATAAAAATGTAAAATGTATGAGACCTATCTTGAGGAGGTAAGCTGTAACCCTCTGACAATAGTTTTATGGACTGATAGTTCCTCAATAAAATAACTTTGAGAAAAAATAAATGAGAGAGAGAGGGAGAGAGAGAGAGAGAGAGAGAGAGAGAGAGAGACCAGCACACTATTGCCAAAATGGACAAAGTCAAGTCTGAGAAGTCACACAAATTCTTTGCTCTTTCTGCTGAGCCAGCATATCTGTTATCATAAGCATTTTCCTGTTTGCGTGTTTATTGTTAGAGACAGAGAGACACTGAGAGGAGAGGAAGAAACGGACAGAGACACACACCTGCAGTCCTGCCTCACCACTCATGAGGCCTTCCCCCTGCAGCTGGGGACCAGGGGCTTGAACCTGGGTCCTTATGCCACCATCTGGTCCTTCATAAGCAATTTCTTTATGTGACATCTATAGAACCCTCAACTTTCTCAGTGTAAGTTGACCTGTTGTCACTTACCTATAATCCAAGTCTGACCCTCATGAATATAGGAGTCCAGATCCTAGTTCTGTTCTTTCTAAAGTACCCACAATGAGAAATGTGCTTCTAGATTCTGATTTGCACTTGCTACCTTTTAATTTTGACTACAGAAGTTGGGTTCTTCAGCTACTGCCTTTGTCTCTGTGCAGAATATGCTCTCCTTAGTCAATCTCACCCTCAGAGCCCACATTTTGACTTCCCTGTAGCAGCTTAGCTGGAACCGTAAAGTGAGCTGGTCTCTTAAAGATTGTATCAGGGAATTACAAAGCAGGAAACTAAAGTTAACATTGGTTATAAAGTAGCATTCTCCTGCAATGTATCACCAATGACTGCTCTTTGGGGTCATGCTAATTACAAAGCCCTTCTAGCTCTCCCTGAACTGGAAGAAAGAAACTTCTCTCTACATCTACAACCTCCTTTCTCAGAGGTCCCCAGTTCAGGACCCTAAATCAATTAGCTTGGCAATACGGCAGAGGTGGGTGACCCTGCTTAGAAGGAACTCAGACTTTTATGTAACTGACACAGCTCTATAATCTCTCTTATCTCAAACGTTTCTTACAGATACAATACACGGTCTAAAAATGTATGACACTGATTCACTGCAGGAGAAACAGACTTGTTTCTGGTCTTCTAAGGTTCTTATTTTAAAATATTTTGTTTTATTTTATTTATTTTTATTGCCACCAGGTTTATCACTGAGGCTTGGTGTCTGCACTATGAATCCACTGTTCCTAACAGCCATTAATTTTGTCTTATTTTTATATGATAGGACAGAGAGAAATTGAGAGAGTAGGGGAAGATAGAGAGGGAGAGAGAAAGGTAGACACCTGCAGACCTGCTTCACTGATTGTGAAGTGTCCCCCATGCAGGTGGGGATAGGGGTCTTGAACCTAGGTCCTTGCACCAGTCTTTGTGCATGGTACTCTGTGCACCTAACCAGATGTGCCACTAAATATTTTATTTACCAGAGAGAGAGAGATACAGAGAGAGAGAAAGAGAGAGAGAGAGAGAGAGAGAGGCTGACTCCAGAGCTCTTCTCAGTTTTGGTTTATGATGGTCCTGGGGATTGAACCTGGGATGTCAGAACCTCAGGCACGGAAGTCTTCTGCATAACCATTATGGTGACTCCTTGGCTCTCCCTCCAACATGGTTAGCAAGACTAGACACTCTTATAAACCTTACTATTTACATTAGAGTCGTTAATATTCAAATGAGAAAAAAATCTAGATATTATTTATTAAATTCTGCTTAAAATAGCATAAAGTTTAGACATTTTTGATGCTGACCACTCAAATATACTACAAAACTATATTTCACTGATTGGCACACATATGTGTTGCTAAGCAAATCCACAAAGCATATATTCATTATCTTCCTGATTTCTCACCATCATCTTCAATTTCCTTCTCATAAACTTACTGAAAAAATCAAGTTGACTTAGAATTCTCACTGGAGGAATCTCCCCCTTCTAGAAAAATAAATAGTGACTGTGATTTAGATATACTGGAGTAGCTATAAGGAAGCCATAGTCTAAAATATTAAGTATGAAACTCTTTCACTTAAGAATTATAATTCATAATTCCATATTAAATAGTTAAGTAAACACACTAAAAATCCTAAAGTATAATACTGTTTTGAGAGATTCAGAGATAATGACTTCCCAGTAGACTCACATTATATTCCTAAATTATTTTGTCAACAAATTCCTACTGAATGTCTGCTGAGGAAAGTTTTAGGAATTGCTGATGAATCCTCAGGGGACAAGAGTCAGTATTAACCTTCAAAGAGCTTATACAGAAGCACAAGGGAGAACTTATGATCAAGGACATAAGTAAGCAAACAAAAAATAAGTAAATAGATACACAATGTTCTACAAGTAAGGAAAGAGCTAAATAGTGCCGTGATAAAATGAACAGAAATTCACATGCACTTAAATTATGATCGAATATCTAAACTCCAAAAACAGAAAAGAAATATCACAGCAACAATGAGAAAATTTTTAAGGTTAAGTTTTTTCTTTTTTTAAATATTACATATTTTTTATAGAGACAGAGAGAAATTGACAAGAAAGCAGAGGCAGAGAGGAGAGAGAGAGAGAGAGACAGACAGACTCCTGCAACACTGCTTCATCACTCATGATGCTTCCTCCTGCAGGTGGGGTCTGGGGGTTAAACCAGGACCCTTGTGCATTGTAACAAGTGACCTTAACCGAAAATGTTTTTCCTTAGCTCCAAGGACAGCAATTTTAGTTTACCATGACACCAAAGTGACTTCCCTGGGCAGGAAACCTCACCAGTGTGTCCTGGAACCTCCCCTCCCCAGAGCCTTGCCCCAGTAGGGAAAGAAAGAAACAGGCTGGGAGTATGGATCCATCTGCCAACACCCATGTCCAGTGGGGAAGCAATGACAGAAGCCAGAACTCCCACCTTCTGCTCACCATAATGGCCCTGGGTCCATGCTCCCAGAGGGATAAAGAACAGGAAAGCTTCCAATGGAGGGGATGGGACACAGAACTCTGGTGGTGGGAACTGTGTGGAATTGTATCCCTCTTATCCAACAGACTTGTCATTCATAATTAAATCAATTAAAATTTAATTACATAAGTACATGTCTTAAAATATTTTATAAAGCTAAAAATCCCTAGTAGTTTTTTTATTATTATTATTGTATTTCCTTTATCAATTCTATCAACTAAAGGGTCTTAAAACAAAGGTCTTTAAAATTTGATTATGACAATTCAACTAAAAGTTACACATTATAAACACTATAGAGCCTGCTAGATTCTGTTGTGCTTTTGTAATATCATAGAAAATCACTCCTTTCCTCAGAAGGGACATTTTAGTAGAGGGATCAAGGATAACTATGTAAAAATAGATGGTAATAAATATAGTTACAAAGAGTACAGAGACTTTTAGTTCCACTGTACATTTCAAAATATTAATTCAAATTTTCAGTTCAGGGCCAGCAAATATCTCACTTGGATAGTGTGACGCTTTGCTGTTTGCAAGATTCAGGTTCAAACCAAGCCCCCAGTGCACTGAAGGAAACTTCATATGTGCTACTTTTCTGCCTTTCTGCCTCCCTATCTCTATCGAAAAGAAAATCTAATTTATTAATTAAAAAAAAATCAATCCATTTATGTAAATTCCTAGAGTTTCATGGGGCCATGTTTTTCAAATATTGTGGGCATATGTATGATAGAACCTACCCGTTCAAAGATATGGGAAAAGTATCCTAAAGATTCTTTTGAATTAAGCACTTACATAAGTATGTTTATAATAATTGATACTGTTCAAAAATTTCACCCAGACAGAAATCGGGTGTATCCCACTGCACTCATATCGACTAGACTCCAGATAATATGGCTAACAGAAAGATTATTTCAAAATTTCTTAGCAAGTCATATTTCTTTCTAATGGCAACCAAATAACTTTCTACTTACAATCTACTAAATGGTTTTGAAAGTACATGTAAACAACACTTTTTTTTCCTTGCAATTATCTAAACAAGGGCAGAATTATTAGTGGAATATCTACCCTAGCCACTTTAACAAGAAGGACAAAAGTAACACCAGACATGAACTTTCAAAAGACACAAGGTTAGAAATCTGAGTGTTGTAAAAAAAATAACAACTGACCAAATAAAACATATATCTCCCTTCCCTTTGGGGATGGACTCACAAATTTATAGAGTTTAGGATGTATTAGATCAGGAAGTAATTTTTAAGAGCAAAAGTAATATATGTAACAGATCTACAAATATGAATTTAGATACAGAGCAATGAAGAAGACCCTGATATGTGAAAGACTTTGAAGCTTAGGCTCTTCTACTTCACAGAAATTTAATCTACTTCTTTCAGCAGACAAAATTTTCTTTACACTTCATCCTCTTGTTTACCCTGAACGCTGACTTGTGTGAAGGGATGTAAATGTCGATGGAGTTGTAGCTAAAGGACACTTTGCATCTCACTGCCTAGATTATACTCACTCTTTATTTCTTTCTTCTTTGGTTTTTGTCCTTTGAGAATGGAAAATTAATTCTGCCAAGTCAGATTCTGAACACACTAGACATTTCCACTCCCAGAACACAGCATCTTGAGTTTAATCCTCATGATGAATGTCCTTTCAGCCCACCTGTGGAAATTTGACAATGATTGTTTTTTCATTCTTCACGAGTGGCTCACAGAAGCAGTTCTGACAATGAATTCTCCTGCCACCGAGCATTTATGAATATGAGTGCATATAGCTCTTTACCCTCTAAGGACTCCCTTCCTTTCAGTCTTAACTGCAGCTGTGTGCGGAATGCCTCCTGGCAGTAAGAAAAAGGCAGACATGCTTAAGTTTTCTTGTTTTCGTTATACTGAGGGGTAGGCCTTCAGCTTCAACTCACTCTGGTAGTCATGCTAGCTCACTCTCAAAGCCTGGGAGAGCAAAGGGGGAGAGTGGAGGCAGAAGTTCAGAGACTCCTCGCCTCCCCTGGTTATTGTTGCTAGGGCAACAGTGACTTGGCATCCTCTGAACAGTCATCATCTGTCACACTTGGGGTATAATTCACATGCCTGCAACACATTTGGGTGGATTCGAAGTAGGCTGAGGCTGAAGAGGCATGTAAAGAAATGGAGGAATTTTAAATCAGCCCATAGACGAAAATGCATGCCTGATATATAGAACTAAGAGAGAAGATAAGCCCCGAGAGAGATTCTTTTGTGTTAACTGCTAAATCTTAGTCCTTTTCTCAGTGCACCAACTAGCTCACCTCTATCCACCCCCAATATGTCCACACATATGCCTCCTTTTCTAAGAATTCCTTCCTCCTTCAGACACTATGCTTCTGTCATATGCGTCCAAACTAATAAATGTAAGAGAGCATTTTGATGTCATTTTCCTTTTCACAATCCATAAGAGAGCAAAGTATATTTTAAACTACTTTTTTTCTTTGACCAGATTGTCAAAGAAATGGGTCTGGCTTTCTTGTAAAAGAAGAAAAGGTACTTATTATCCAAATAATCACTGACCAAAGAACAAAACCAACCAAATAAACAAAACAACAACAACAGCAAAAAACTGACCCTTGAAAAAGCTACGAATAAATCCAAGTTGCACATTTCATTTCCTTTATTTGATATCCACATGACAATTAAGTCTTGCTAATTTCTATAGTTGCATCTCAGATAAATACTTAGTGTAGGGCTGTTCCTTCTTCACAGAAGAGATTTTTTTCATTTTTTTATTTCTGACCAATAGTGTCTCTAAGATTGTAAGATTATATAGTTCAACACCACACCCACCACCAAAGTTCTTCACAGAAGATTTCAATAAGTGATTGTAAATTAGTAGGATTTGTATTTAGTTCACATTCATGAGTATGCTGACAAAGAGAGAATTAGCTATGCTTTACCAAACAAACCCAAATCAGTGTCTTTTCATATGAAAATTTACCCTTCACTCACCTTGCAGGTCAACATAAGAACAGAGCTCATCCTATTCATTTTTAGGCTGATAGAATCAGTATCTCAGTGCATGTGGCTAAACCAGGAAGCAAGAGTTGATGACCCAAGAGCTTCTTTGCATTTCCTCATCCAGTGGGAGCACACCATCTCCACTCACAGGTTATTAGGCAAAGGGTAACAATATGCCCAGCACTAACTTTCAGAACTCGAGGTAAGTGCATCTTTCCGATGGACAAGTAAGTAGCAGTGAGCTAGAAATCTCTTAATAATCCTAATGACTATGACAAGGGATATTATATCTATTCTTCTATTTCCTTGTATTAAAGCAAATGTGGTAAGTTTATTTTAGCCTCAAATGGGTATGATAAGCAGTTGGGAGAGAAAAGGCAATGACAGATATAAAGGATAGATTAATGCCAAGCACTGTGGAACAACCACAGGAGAAATTAAGAAAGGAAGAGGGGAACATAGCACTTTTTTTTTAAGGTCAAGAAACTTGTCTCTATGGTAAGAGTTTTATAGGGGAAAAAAATCAGTTCTTTGGTTTATTCAGGCCTCTGTAACAAATATAGCTTGGACTGGGTAGCTTAAACAAAACAAAACAAAACACCTTTATTTTTCACAGTTCTAGAGGCTGAGCAATTCATGACTATGACACTAGCAGATCTGGTCAGGGAAGGGCGAGTTTTCTAATTTTACACATCGATCTTCTTGTTACAACCTCACATAGAGATCTTGGGATCTCTTCAAGGGGCACTAATCCCCTTTGTCAGGGCTCCACCTTCCTCGCTGACTCAATTCCCAAAGACACCCACCCTCTAGTACTATCACAGTGGGAATGAAATTTCAAAATAAGAGGGGACCCCCTGGCTCCCCACCTGCAGGGGAGTCACTTCACAGGCAGTGAAGCAGGTCTGTAGGTGTCCCTCTTTCTCTCCCCCTCTCTGTCTTCCCCTCCTCTCTCCATTTCTCTCTGTCCTATCCAACAACAAGGACATCAACAACAACAATAACAACAATAAATACAAAACAGAAAACAAAAGGGAAAATAAATAAATAAAAATAATAAGAGGGGAGAGGGCACAAGCTGGATCCAGTCCACAGTATGTGGATAGAAGTCATGCTCTGTAGCATAAGCTAAAAAAGAAATTAATTAAGAAGTAATGCGTCCTACCCAGTATGTGACATGGGAGAATAAGACCATGGCATTCCCTACAGTGTAACAAGAAGATGACTTGGTTGAGGGAGACATGTGCTGGCACCTACCTTGGGCAAATGGGAAGGTGTACGTTCATGACAACAGACATACTTGAAACAGCATTTCCTCAAGAAAGTGATACTAGAACTCGGGATTAATAAGAGTGACAAAATATCGAAACTCCATTTCCTCACTGTCACTAATATTTGTGAACTAACTTTATGAAATCAAAAGTCTTGTTGTGCATTCTTAAATTTTGATATGATTACATTAAAAAAAAAACAATAGTATATCCAAGGGCTAATCTTGCATACAGATATATGAGAGGATAACCTAAGCTATAATCCTACTTACAAAAGCTCCCAGTACTAAATAATACGACTTTTACTCACTTAAAAAAGGTGTCATCGAGATCCGGTATGTTCAAGTTCTACAGTAGCAAATTATTTAATAAAAGATTTCCTACCCAGTGCCAGGATTCACACATGGTACATGGAGTCAGTGTAAATTCCAAGATTATCTTCCCAAAATGTATGCGTATAGCAGGGAAGTAGATTCCTCCTTCTGCCTCCAGTCAGTGCTGGCTTTATAAAGTAGTGAGAAGACACTGGCAGATCTTCTAGAAGGAAAACATATATAAGGTCAACATATGTCAAGTTTTCTATAATCAGCAAATTATGACTACTTGATTTTTCCATCTATAAGCTTTTACATGAGCTGAATATAGCCTCAGCTATTTGGAACTGATTCAGCTGAAGTATCTGGGCTACTTTTCAGGAACAAACGCTGAGTAGACATCAAACACTGATCTCCAAGAAACATGGGAGTTGACTCTTACAAAATGGCCAGAAAATTCAGTGATGTTATCTTCCATAGTCTCCACCTAGTTTTGAAATAGCATGGGATCATATAACCGCGAAGAGAGAAGGGCCCAGCTGCACAGAGAAATGAAACTGAGGACTGCTAACTGTGGCTTACAAGTCATACCAGGGCATGCTACGCCGAGAAGAGAGGAATATAAGAGTGGCAGCTCTGGTGGCTGTGTGCAGGCATTCATAATAAGGAGAAGCTAAGTCTGAGTACACTGAGCTGCAAGTAGCCCCCTGCATACCTTCCATGACTGGTACAAGTCATCAGAAGATTGACTGTTATGCTGACCATAGAAGCCAGGAAATGTGGCCACAGTAATCCAGATCTGAGGAGACCCAGTGTGAGCAAGGAATGACTGTTAGAACTATGACAAAGTTTAGGTATTATATCTACATGTCTACATACAAGTTTACATTTGAACATGTAATTAACTCTTGGAAAACCATAGCCTTTGCAGGATGTTAAAGTGCTTGCATAATTAATAGATGAGATCATCACCTTTCTTATTAATTTAGAGAAGTATACCTCCTACACTACCAAGGCTAAATTCAAATGGCTCAGTGTCACCATTTTCAAACTCATAGGAAATTTTGTAGATGTGCTGCATTTTTGTTAATGGCAATTCAAGGAGAAGGGGGACATAACTGGTGACCCATAAATTATTTGCAAAGAACATAAAGAATGAAAACTCTTGGAAAAAGCATTTTTTCAAAACCTAATCCAAAGCATGATACATGGTTTGTTCTTACGTTCAGTCCCAAGGAACAATCCTTCCTTACATAGATGTTTATCCAACCCACAATCTGTTTCAGTGATCTTTTGCCTTCATAATTTACTCTCTGAAATGTTGACAAATGTTTAAAGTACAATCATTTTAACTTTCTTCAAAAAAAAAAAACAAACATTTCAACAGTTGCTCTTGAATTTTCTTTGTTCTTCTTTGAGCGTGTGTTTATATCTTGAAACATGCACTTGGCGTGAATCAAACACTTCCAAGAGTAATGCCTCTTCATAGAAGTCATGTTATCAGAGACGGGATTGGGAGAACAATCTATGGATCTTTCGTGAAATCGTACTTTGAATATAAGTCCTCTCTAGCAGATAAGATTATTTTCTTTGGTGGTTATACATATCGGTACTCAATAAGCATGTATTGAGTGATAGAACCACACGTTGATAAATTCAGCTTGAAATCCAACTGTCATTTTATGCCAATGATGCAAATATTACTTCTATACACACAACAGACAAATTCAGTTTCTACAGCCAAGAAAAGATATGGATCCTACTCTTTAATGCCCCTGATATATATTTATAAATCGGATACTTAGTTATATTTAGTAGACAATTTTCCTCTCTGAAACATCACCCATTAAGTCTTGTAACTTTCAATGCAACATCCCAAGAAGGTTGACGTGATAGCTTATGTTAAATAACTTCAAGGAATTTAAAGCAGGAGTTATGCTCTTGGGATCTCTTCTTAGTTTAATCTCTCTAGTTTCAACCACTATTTGTCTGTTGATCACCTTCGCTCCTTGTCATCTGACTTGTCAGGACCATATTAAACTGTGATGACAGAAGTGAATGCAGAACCCCGGAAATAAACAGGTAAGTACTTACGGTTCACTAGTTCAGTAATTATCTAGTGGGCACTACCTAGTGAAATATCTAGTAATTATCTACTGTAAGATGGCTACTGCACTGTGGCTTAGTGGTCAGACAGCACAGGTAGCTCTTATTTGTCTAAAGAGACTTAGAATCAAATATGGTGTTGATATTAGTAGGAATAATCTTATTAATATTACATTACAGCTATGGGAAGTTTACAATCTGAGTAGGGCAGATGCAATATTTTCTCTGGATATTGTATCATAAAATTTAAAAATGTTTTTTTTTTTTTGGATAGATAGAGAAAAATTGAGACAGAAAAGGGAGAGAGAGAGAGGGAGATAGAAAGAGAAAACACCTGCGGTGCTCCTTCACCACTAGTGAAGCCGTCTCCCTGCAGATGACGACCGGGGGTTTAAGCCGCGTCCTCGTGCATGGTGAACGTGTGAACGTGTGAACGTGTCCACTTAAATGTTTGTGAAGCAAACTGGCTCCTTCATTGTTATTTTCTTTAACATTCACATCAAATTCCCACTTAAAGTAGTGGCCGTTTTCTTTTCCCCCTTTTTTATTAATTTTTTTAATTAGATAGGACAGAGAGAAACTGAGAGAGGAGGGGGGACATAGAAGAGAAAGGTAGACACCTGCAGACCCCCGCACCATGAACTACCCTCCTGCAGATGGGGAGTTGGGGGTTCAACCCCCCAGATTTTTATGCAGGCACTGTGCTTAATTTTTTTTTTTTTTTTGCCTCCAGAGTTATTCCTGGGAGTCAATGCCTGCACCATGAATCCACTGCTCCTGGAGGCCATTTTTTCCCCTTTTGTTGTCCTTGTTGTGGTTATTATTGTTGTTGTTGATGTCATTCATTGTTGGATTGGACAGAGAGAAATGGAGAGAGGAGGGGAAGACAGAGAGGGGGAGAGAAAGACAGACACCTGCAGATCTGCTTCACCGGCTGACCCCCCCCCCCTTACTATTATGTGCTCTTAACCAGACGCACCACCACCTGGTCCCTTTGGCCACTTTCATATAATTTGTCAATAAGGGATATATATATATATATATATATATATATATATATATATATATATATCACTATATATAATACATTTATATATGTATATTATATCTGATGTTTAATTTCTTAAGCTGTGTGAGAAAGAAGTCAAACTAGAAAAAAAATCCTCAGAAAAAAATGACAAAAGATCTTGAGATATCTGGTATACTGTAACTCTAAAACAAGAAAGCACACGCTTAAACAAAAAATAAAATCCCTTAGAAAATATACGCTTGCAGAGCAATGAGTCTGCCCCTCTGCAGCACTCAGATGACAATCACAGCACCCAGCTACCAATTCAGATGGTTTAGGTCACAATCACTTAACTCTCCTTGAGATTTAAAATCCTTCCCAGAAATATAAAGCCTCAAATTTCCCTTCTGCTTGATTGCCAACATGAATGTTTAATTCACCTGATAATGTTTTGATGATGAGATAAACCCTTGAGGAAAATCAGAAAGGCTTGATGCAGAAATCAGAGAGAAAATGCTTGAAACAAGTCATGATACAGCAATGTCTATCCTTACAAAGGAGAGGAACAGTGGCAATCATCAGTGCTGAATAATAATTCTGGGCTTACTTTCCTATAATAGGTAGCTACTGATTATATAAAATGCATACATAGCGGAAAGCAGTGGTGCTAAAAAAAAAAAAATACACACTGGGCGGTGGTGCAGTGGGAGAGTACTGAGCATGAAATTATCAGGACCTGAGCTGAGCGAGACCCCCAGCACTAGCTGGGCCAGAGCACTCTGCTCGCTTTCTCTCCTTAGTGAATGAATCTCAAAGCAAAACGAAAGCCTCACATAGGGCCTAAGAGAGCTCAGCGTTAGAACACAGGACTCATGCGACTGAACCTCTAGATTCTGTCCCTGACGCCACCCTCAGCCAGGATTGGGAGATGCTCTGAAATCCCCTTTTCTTCCTCCTAACATGCAGGTATTCTCTCTCTCTCTCTCATAAAAAAAATAATAATAATAAGTAAGTTTTTTTTTCTCCAGGGTTATTGTTGGGGCTTGGTGCCTGCACTATGAATCCACTATTCCTGGAGGCCATTTTCTCCTATTTTTGTTGTCCTTGTTGTTGAATTTATTGTTATTCTTGTTGGATAGGACAGAGAGAAATTGAGAGAGGAGGGGAAGACAGAAAGGGAGAAAGAAAGACATTTGCAGACCTGCTTCACCGCTTGTGAAGCGACCCCCCACACACACACAGGTGGTGAGCCAGGGGCTCGAACTGGGATCCTTGCTCCAGCCCTTTCGCTGTGTGCCACATGTGCTTAATCCACTGTGCTACCATTCCGTCCCCAATAAGTAATTTTTTTTAAAAAATCAAGACTAGAACGTTGCAGCGGGCAGAGGACCTGATTTACAAACATGAGATCCTGAATTTGGTTATCAGTATTGCATATCACAGAATGATGGTCTGGTTTCTCTCCGTGTCTCTCTCTCTCTCCATGCCTCTCTCTCTCTCTCTCTCTTTCTCTCTCAATTAAAGAAGCCCTTAAAAGATAAGGATCAAATACCAGGTAAACAATGCATTTACATCAGCTTCTTAACTGGAGATACTTTTCCAACAGAGTCAGAAACAAATACAGAGCAGCAGTACTGTTGGGTGGAGAAGAAAATTCAGGATAATCTGAATCTGCTGAAGTGACTACAATTTGTGAGGCAGGGTATTGGGAGAGACAGCCACAGGGAAAAAAAGATTTAAAATATGGGTGGGGTCTCTACTGATTTTTAAAAATAAAATACAAATTTGTACTTGTTATGTTATTACACCATGGGTTCTAAAAGAAATTTGAATTGAAATTGGATAAAAATTCTAGAGATTTTTCAGTGTTGATAGTACTGGAGTTCTAGTTGGGGAAATCAAACATAGCTCACTGAAAAACTATGGAGTTTCATTGGAGATGTCAGAAAAATAAGTTTTAGTTGTATGACTATTCTACACATACTTGAGCCCTGTTTGGGAGCCTCACGCTGATACGTTACAAACTCATCACCCACCAGAACCAAACATGAATATATTTTTCTTTCCATGTAGAATTTAAAAAAAAAATCTTTATTTATTTATTGGATAGAGACAGCCATAAATCAAGAGGGAAGGGGGTGATAGAGATGGAGAGAGACAGAGAGACACCTGCAGCATTGCTTCACCACTTGTGAAGCTTTCTCCCTGTAGGTGGGGACCAGGGCTTGAACCTGGGTCCTTGTGCCCTGTAACATGTGCATTCAACCCTGTGTCCCACCACCCAGCCCTTAAAACTTAATATTCTTTTAAACACTATGTGATCTGAACGTTAACAATGTAGCAGCCAATGTCTAGTATATAGAACACCTGGTATGTGTAGACAAAGAGAAGATACAGATAACAGAATTATGAGACTGTGATAAAAATGGTCAAGGAGTTCATTGAAATATATTAAACAGATGGGAAAATCTTAGTAGAGAAATAGTAACTATCAAAATAATTCCCAGAATTGAAAATAAAATATCCGGAATTTATTTTAAAAATAACAGATTGGGGCGCCAAATGGTGGCGCACCTGGTTGAGTGCACATTACAATGTACAAGGACCTGGGTTCAAGCCCCTGGTCCCCACCTGCAGAGGGAAAGCTTCACAAGTGGTGAAACAGGGCTGAAGGTGACTGTCTCTCTCCCTCCCTACCTCCCTCTCTATCTCCCTCTTCCCTCTCAATTTCTGGCCATCTCTACATCCAATGAGCAAAATAAAGACCAAAAAAAAAAAAAAAAAACAGATTGGGCACTGTTAAGGAAAAGGTCCGTGAGTTGAAGATTCATTATTCATTATATCATGTGAACTAGTACACAAAATGTAAAAAAAATTTTTTAAAAAGATGAAAATAAAGAAGTCCTCAGTGCACCGCGTAGACCATTATGAATTAAAAGCGAATATGTATAAAGTGTTTCAAAAGACACTTCACCATTGTAGGCACCGTCTCAAGGAACCATAATTTGGAATAAATGAAAAAGAAAAGTTCCTTTAGCACATTTTCTTAAAACTCAAGAAAAGAAAGAATACCAAAAGAGGTTAAATAAATAGGTGTGTAATATGCATAGAGGATAAATTCAACAAAAGAAAACACTGACCTAAATTATGAATGATACATTTTGGAAGACACGGGAACACAGTTCCAAAATGATAAAAAAGAAAAAAGTCACTCTAAATCAATACACTGCCAACAAGTAAAGAGAAGAAAAAAGATTTTGTTAAGAGTCCACTTCCTGATTCCGTAATCGACCACAATGCACTCACCACCAACCTGTCAACTTCCCGCCACTGCTGTCCATCCATCACACACACCTTCCCGCAAAGCCCCTGCTCAAATTCAGGAAGCACCGTGTGTCACAGTTTCCTTACTTCGCGCAGAATTCCTCTTATAAAGCTGATACTAGTTTCGCCACTGTGGACACGAACAAACTGATGTTCTGAGAGTAGAACTGCAAGTTTTCCAGAGGCCATGGAGTTTGTAAGCACAACAAAAATGATGTAACAATAAAAAGCCATGATTTCCATACCATATCACATTTACTTTAATATGTTACGTATGTACGTGTGTGTGTGCGTGTGTGTGTGTGTGTGTGCGCGTGTGTGTGTGTTGGATACAGAAGGAGAGAAGCTGAGAAGGAAGGTGGAAATGGAGAAAGAGCAAGAGCGAGCGAGCGAGAGAGAGAGAGAGAGAGAGAGAGAGAGAGACATGGAAACTTACAGCATAGCTTCCACTGAAGGTTAGGTCTGGGGTCTTGAACTTGGGTCCTTGAGCAGTGTGCTCTACTCGTGAATCTCCATTTATCCCCTCACATTTCCTTTATTTATCCTATTTAGATAAAAAAATAAATTAATGTTCCACACAATGGTAAAGTAAGCCCATGACAAAGACAGTGCTGGGTAAAATATTGAGAGCCACAGGTACAAGGGGGCAGAGATTTGACTGTGATGTCAGTTAAAGCAGTGTACCCAGGAGGCCTTCAAACAAACAACAAAGAGTGAGATGACAAAGAAAGTAAAAAAGGTCGTAGAGAAAAGAGCACACACAGGGCACGTGAAACCGGAACTACAGGCATTTGATGCCTCAGGAGGACCCACAGCTGGGAGATGACTCCTGAAAATGACTCACCCTGAACATGTGTCAGGAGACAAGCAGAAACACAGGAGTCACTGACCTAGCAGTCTTAATAGTTCCTGCTTGCCAGAAGAAAACTGAATTACTGTCAAACAGCAGAGGGGCAAATCTGGCAGGCAGTGGATCTCTGAACCCAGTTCTTAGATTTTTTTATAATCTTTCTTTATTAGAGAGACAGCCAGAAATTGAGAGGAAGGGGGAAGGAAGGGAAGGAAGGAGAGAGAGAGAGAGAGAGAGAGGAGAGATGGACAGAGAGAGACCTGCAGCCCGGCTTCAACACTTGCAAAGCTTTCCCCCTGCATGTGGGGGACAGGGGCTCTTGAAGCCAGGTCCTTGCATGTTGTAACGTGTGCACTCAACCAGGTGCACCACCACCTGGCCCCTCCTGACCAGTTTTTGATGTCCTCTTTGCACACTGCCACCAGCTACTAAGTGAATGCACCAGTCACATCCACAGAGTGGCTTGGTGTCCAGGCTCTCAGTACCCTGAGCTGGGAAGTTCTTTATAATTTCACCCACTAGTGCTTCAAAAAAATGAACTGAATTGTTAGACAAAGCAAAAAAAAAATCTTGAAAAGTAGAAAGTGGCCAAGATGGTGACTATCCATTGTGGCCAAGAGATTGACTTCAGAGGTTGAGTCTATGAAACTCTCCCTCCCACCCAAAAAAAGCTTCTTTTATCTATTTCCTGAAACCAAGAGTG
Source organism: Erinaceus europaeus (assembly GCF_950295315.1). Taxonomy (NCBI): domain Eukaryota; kingdom Metazoa; phylum Chordata; class Mammalia; order Eulipotyphla; family Erinaceidae; genus Erinaceus; species Erinaceus europaeus. The sequence continues at coordinate 98,214,823 of NC_080175.1, forward strand.
GACTGAAGCCAAATGGAAAATTACTGAGTTGAGGGGAAAATATTTCGCTGCCACCTGGTGAGATGACAAATGGTACACGTGCCTACAATGGTTTTTTTAAAAAATATTATTATTATTGTTATCTTATTATCATCTCTATTTATTATTATTGTTATATTACCATCATCTCTATTTATATTATTATCTTACCATCATCTCTATTTATATTATTGTTATCTTACCATCATCTCTATTTATTATTATTATTGTTATCTTATTATCATCTCTATTTATTATTGTTATCTTACTATCATCTCTATTTATTATCATTTTAGATTATTATCATCTCTTTATTATTACTGTTATCTTACTATAATCTCTATTTATTAAAATTGTTAGATTATTATCATCTCTATTATTATTGTTAGATTATTATCATCTCTATTTATTATTGTTATCTTACTATCATCTCTATTTATTATTATTGTTATCTTATTATCATCTCTATTTATTATTGTTATCTTACTATCATCTCTATTTATTATTATTGTTATCTTATTATCATCTCTATTTATTATTATTGTTATCTTACCATCATCTCTATTTATTATTATTGTTACCTTATATTATCTCTATTTATTGGCTAGAGACAGGCAGCAATCGAGAGGGAAGGAGGCGACAGAGAGGGAAAGTCAGAAAGACACCTGCAGCCCTGCTCCACCACTTGCGAAGCTTTCCTCTTACAGGTTCAAGCTGGGGGTTCGAACCTGGGTCCTTGTGCACTGTAACATGTGCGCTCAGCCAGGTGTGCCACCACCCAGTCCCAACTGTTCTACAAGCTACTAATGCCACCTAATAAAATGAAAAAAAAAAAAAAGATAGATGGTAGGTAGGTAGGTAGATAGACGATAATTGATAGATAATAATTGTTTTTCTACATTTCAAGACAATGTGGAAATCTGTCCCAGATTTTGGCATTTTTATCAGATTAACTGATAATTTTGTTGTGACTACAATTTAGCCCTTTCTCTGGCTAACTATCTCACTTCCATGGTGTGTGTGTGTGTGTGTGTGTGTGTGTGTGTGTGTGTGTGTGTACACAAAACAGAAGTTAAGGGCAAAAATTCTCAGCACCCTTTAGGAAGGTCTCTTCCAGAGCCCTGCCCTTCTAAATGACCATCTCTGCTTTTTGATGAGTTTCATTTTGGGTCACAAGCAATAAGAGGTCCCTCCATCAGTAGGCATTTATCACAAAAGAGTATTTGGCAATAATTTCCTGCAAATGAATTTATCTCAGAATCTGACCTGGAACATTCTAAACTTTGCAAAGAGAAATTTGAGTATGTCTAGCTCAAAGGAATGTTATATTAATAAACTTCAAAACTTATTATCTTTAAAATATCAAATCTCCCAAAGTATTATTTTGATTCCATTCAATCCTTTTCATTTCTTGGTAGAATTTGCTAAGGTGATTCTAAATTATACATACAATTAATAAGAATTTAGATCTAAAGTAATCCTGACAAAGCAAATTTGGAGGCTTTTTCATTGTCTGGTTTCAAGACTCAGAAAAGTAGAATAAATTAAGACCGACCTGTCAGCGCCCAAGTTCAGCAGGGAAGCAATTACAGAAGCCAGACCTTCCACCTTGTGCACCCCACAATGGCCCTGGGTCCATACTCCCAGAGGGATAAAGAATAGGAAAGCTATCAGGGGAGGGGATGGGATACAGAGTTCTGGTAATGGGAACTGTGTGGAGTTGTACCCCTTTTATCCTATGGTTTTTTCAATGTTTCCTTTTTATAAATAAGTTAAAATAAAAATTAAATAAATAAATAATAATAAAATAAATTAAGACAATCTGAATTGGCATAAGCATGAACTAAAAGATTAGAAGCAACTGAAGGGAGAACTGAGAAGGAAGAACAGTGTGATTACTCAGTTAATGTTTCAGAAAGATGTTAAATACAATTTCATTGAAAATCAAAATATCCCCCTCAAATTCTGCTAAGCCGGGCAGATAGTCAAGTAAAAGGAAGTGTGCAGCAGCTTCTACACCATGACTTTACTTCATACGAAAGAGTTCGCTTGAGATGTAGTGTAGATTTAAAAGTACACACTGAAATCATGAAATTTACACAAGAAATTCTTAGAAAATTTCTCCAAGTCCTTTAAGTGTCTTAGAACATAAAATGCATGAACCATAAAAGAAAAATCAAGATTATTTGTATTCCATTAAAGTTAAAAGTCTCTTAAGGCCAAGTACATCTTGCAAACATAATAAAATTTGAAAAGAAAAGAAAAGTCACGGTTTGAGAAAAGTATTCAGGACACTTGTTTCTGGTAACCGAATTGTGTGAAGCACATACAGGTACCTCTTAAAAGTGAACGGCAACAGTAAAAGAGGTGATTATTCAGTGAACTGTAGACCAACAAATACAAAGGAAGATATGTTCACATGGAAAAAGAATGCAAGAAACAGTGCTCTGCGTCTTCAGTCATCAAGAAAATGCTAATTCAATACAGTATCACTTCATACAAACTGGAATGATTTAAACATCTGACAATCTGAAGCAGAGGCTATTTGGAACACACAAAAATTTCCATACATTGCTTGTAGGAAATTCTTTGACTCTTAGAAAGTTAAAAATTTATGTGTCTGACCAGAGACAGTTCACCAGAGACTTGCATGTCTAAGGTCCCACGTTTGATCCAAACACATACTAAAGTAATGTTCTCTCTCTGTCTCTGTGTGTGTGTGTGTGTGTGTGTGTGTGTATGTGTGTGTCTCACTAAAAGTAATAATCTAATAGTCTACTCAAGAGTTTGAATGCATTCAAAAATATCCATTATATGAATTCTGCCGGGATAGCCTGAGGGTACTTCTTCCCGAGATAGTGCTCTCTGGCTTGGAGAGAACTCAACTGGAGCCGATCTAGGCTGCTGCGTGGGAGAGGGATCAGGAACTCGTGCCGCACTAACTTCCGCAGGAGATACACTCTGGAACTCTCGGAGCCGGAAAGCAATTTCCAAGTGTCTTTAATCAGAAGAGCAGCTGTTTTTATACTCTCCAAGTAGGATGGAAACAGGATGTGATATAGAGAGGGTGGAGAGAAAAGTGACTGGTGAAAATCAGAGTGTGACAAGGAGGGGGCGGAACAGGCGAGAATCCTATCACTGAACCACCAATGCCCTGGAGGGAGTGCTTTATGTAAAAGTGATTTATGTAAATAGACCAAAGTCCCTATATAGGCATATGGTTAAGCAGAAGCCAAAGGGAGGTGGCATACTACCCAACATCTCCCCTTTCTTTTTAACTATTTGCCATAGTATCAGGAGTGCGGGGCACTTTGTGAGGCAGGGAGACTGAAAAGAGGCACACCTTTTTTGGGGTTCTACTGTCCCTCCTTGCTCAACCTCTCCGTGGAGAGAGAGACTAACAGGATTGACACACCCCTCAGGCTCAAGCCCTTCCAAGCTCAACCATATCCTCACAATTCCCCAACATCTTCCTCTTACTTAATGGCCATATATAACTGGGTCAATGTCTATAAAAGGCTTCATCTCTGTCAGGGGAATAGCAATGTAGGGGTGAACAGAAACCTGTTGGGAAGAAAGCAGAATGATAGTGTGTAAGTGTCTTCAAAAAGAACTAGCACAAGACAGGGAGGGATAAGTAAGAGTAGCAAGAGACAGAGTGAGCCTGATGGGTGGAGGAGTGGGGGCCTGATAAGCCGAGGGGCTAGAGGGGTGATCTGGCATTGCAAAATCCTGAGTCAGCTGGTGGAAAGTTCTATGAACTGCTACAGTCATTCTTCAAGAAGTCCAGCAGTATAAAAGGAGTGTCCAGCAAGTTCTATAGAAGCATCAGTCCAATGTCAACGGCCAGGAAATAAATGCTACATGTCTATCTTGATGGAGGAGGACTGCCACTGGAACTTTTCTTCTCTGTAGAGAGTGACCTGGAACCACCAAAACATGGTGGGCAAAACAGAAGCAGGAAGAGCAGACACCAATGGTTGAGAGAAAGGCAGTAGGAAAGTCTTGTCCTTTGGAGTCTGTGAATCAGGTTCTCCAGATCATGTCAGGTCTCATCATGGGTTTCGGGGGATGGCTGTAATTGTGGGTGATGTCAGAGGTCAGGGGTCCAAGATGGATTTCTGGGGATTCTATATGAGCAGATGCTTCTTTATGCAAAGGCTTGTCATAGCTGTAGTCAATTACTTATGAAAAAAACTTTGTAACAAATTAGAAGTTTACTACAATTGATAACTCAATGATTATAATTGGTTTAGGTATCTTTATAATTTCGTGTAAAGGTCATCTTATGTGACCTCATGTAGCAGTCTTTATATAGCAAAATTTTCATACCGAATTTAAGTCACATATATCGATTCTTAACTATTTTTACATTGGGTTTTTAAGCAAACTCAGGTTACTAGAGTTAACACATTTTAATGACAACTTTTTTTTGTACATTTACAATATAGGATTGATGCCAAATTTGTTGTGTATTAATTTCCACAAGATAGCTTACAGGACATTTTGGGGGGCCCTCCAAAAATGTCCTGTATAGAGGATTTGTATTTTAACTTAGGAGATGATGAATTGTCACATTGAATATTTAGAGTTTTACCTTAAACACTCAGTTACTTAAATGAATTGATTTTACCTCTTCTTGTAAAAATGTAGCTTCGAAGTTACAATTTAACTGTTAAGTTAATGTTTACCAAACTTGAAACACGCATATTAAACATATAGTTTATAACACACAGGAGGAGAAAAACTTGTAAATAAGATATATCATTTCAAATGCGAATTTAGATCTACTGTCATAGTTGAACCATCTTTACTCACACAGTTTAAGACTAAACATTTCATATTTATATCAAGACTTAAAAAAATCAAAAAGGGGAATGAACAATTTTTGGACTCTTTCTGGATGTCTCCAGAAACCATGACTGCATCCAGCCGTTTTCTATAAAGTCAGTTAACTTTCAGAGTACTCTGAGCACAATGGGTCATACAAAAATTTTGGTCACTCAACTCACTCCATTTTTTTTTCACTCACTCACTCACTCACTCACTCACTCACAAAACACAACTGGCCAGTCATAGCATAAGACATTCATTCGGGGGGGGGGGGAAGAGTTCTGTGAATCAGATTTTTTTTTTTGATTCTGCCATGCTGTATTATGGATCCTGGGGTGCATCCTGTAGCCAGTCCTCTTGCAGCCAGACTTCTTGCAGTGTTTCTTGTTCTTCAGGGATATCAGCGCCATCATGTGGGTATTGCCGGACATGGTGGGCAGGAACCCAAACAGGCTTGGAGTAATTTTGTGGAAAAATGCATGTGAAACCCCTCCCCATAGTCAACAGGGGGTCTGGTCCTTTCCAAATTTTATCAAGTGGGTCTTTCCATTTGACTTTAATAGCTGGGAGGGTGGGTGGTGTTTGCCAATGAAGAATTATAGGAGGTTGGTCTGAGTTTTTGTAAATATTAAAGAGATTTAATGTAGTTAAGGCTTTTGCCAGCTGGATAGTAGGGGGGTACATTTCCCCTTTTTCTTTATTTAATTGAGCCTTAAGAGTTTGATGGGCCCTCTCAACAATGCCATGTCCCTGTGGATTATACGGAATGTCTATAGTATGAGTAATGTTCCAGAGGGAACAAAAATCTTTAAATTGTTTGCTGGTAAAAGCAGGTCCATTATCCATTTTAAGTTGAAGATGTAAGCCCATTACAACAAAACAGGAGAGCATATGGCTTATAAGACTTTTTGAGTTTTCTCCAGTCTGAGCTGTAGCCCACATAAACGTAGAGAAGGTATCAATTGAGACGAACACATATTTTTGTTTGCCAAAGTTAGGTATGTGGGTAACATCAATTTGCCGAAGAGCGTTGGCTTTTAAACCTCGAGGATTAACCCCCAGAGTCTGAATAGCAGGTGTTTTGATTAGACCTGCACAGGAGGAACATGTAGCAAGAATACGTTTTAACTGTGGCAGAGGAATATCAGAAAATTGAGCTCGAAGACCTTTAAGATTAACATGGGTTAGGGAATGAAAGTCAGCAGGATTAGAGACAGAGGCTAGGAGAATTCCTGTGGAGGCAAGGTGGCCGGCTGCAGCATTCCCTTCGGACAGGGGACCAGGAAGAGGGCTGTGGGAACGTAGGTGCTGAACATACAGTGGATGGGTTCGAGAACAGAGCATAGAGGCAATTTGAATTAAAAGAGGAGAAAGTGGGTTGTCATCAATTCTTACATAAGATCGAGCAAGCCATGGAAGTAAGTTAACAGTATACACACTGTCAGAAAAAAGGTTGAAGGATTCTGGTACAGTTTTTAATGCAAGGAAAACAGTTCAAGGAAAATAAAGTTCTTTGTACTGAGGGGAATTATCAGGAAGTTCAGTAAAGAGAGGTTTGGGGTATTGCTGGTCTGGATAATATATAAGGGCAGCAGCTCCCTTCTTTCTACCATCAGTGAACACTGTAGGAGCAGAGGGCATGGGATCTCGAGAGAAAAGTTTAGGTACTAGTAGAGGCAACAGAGGTAAAGAAGCTATCAAATTATTAGAGGGAAAATGATTATCTAATTGTCCTGGAAAACCCATTAAACTTATGGAAAAACGAGAATGGTGGCATATGAGCCATTCTGTATCTGTGAGAGAAAAGGGAAGAATGATTGAATCTGGTTCCCTTCCTAAGACCTGAACCGATCTGTTTCTTCCTTGGCGAACCATAAATGCTAAGGCATCAATCTCGATAAGGAGTCTTAGAGCTCTGCCTACTGGCGTATGAAGCCATTCGAGAACGCCATGTTTCTGCCACAATGCCCCCACTACTGTGGGGGTGGAGTTAAAGATTAGAAGATTTACTGGAGAGGAGGGGGAGAACCGAACGAGGTGCATGTCCTGGAGAGCCTGGTTAACTTTTTCCAGTGCCAAGGAGGCTTCAGGGGATAACATATGCTTTGAGGAGGGCTGTTTGTTTCCTTTTAACAGATCGAACAGTGGTTGCAGGCAGCTCGTAGGCAGATAAAGATACTGCCTAAGCCAATTCAAATTTCCAAGAAAACTTTATAAAGAAGCAAGAGTGAGATTAGAAGGAAAAGTAACACAAGGTTTTAAAGGACGAATCTGCGTTAGGGAAATCTCTGAGCCTAAGAAAGATATTGGAGGGATTAGCTGTATCTTCTCAGGAGCTACATTAAGTCCACTTCTCTTTAAGGCAGGGATTAGAAAATCGCGTAGGGCGGAGAGATCTGTATCTAATTCTCCCCATATTAACACGTCATCCATATAATGAAAAACCTTAAGGCCCTTATGAATATATGGAAAAAGGGCAGATTTAACAACCTCTTGACAAATAGTAGGACTATTAGCCATGCCCTGGGGCAGTACCACCCATTCAAATCTATCGGCAGGGCTGGCATTATTAATAGAAGGAACAGAGAAAGCAAAATGTTTACAATCTTGTGGGTGTAAGGGAATAGAGAAAAAACAATCCTGTATATCAATAGCTATGATTGGAATTCCTGTGGGAATTGCGGAAGCAAGAGGCAAACCCCTTTGGGGGGAGCCCCAAACCTGCATGGTTTTATTAACTGCATGAAGATCTTGGAGGAGGCGCCATTTTTCTGAGCGCTTTTTAATCACAAAGACTGGAGTATTCCATGGGCTCCGAGAATGGCGAATGTGTCCCAAAGATAACTGCTCTTGGACGAGTTCTTTTAAAATTTCTAGCTTCTCCCTAGGCAAAGGCCACTGTTCCACCCAGACAGGCTCATTAGAAAGCCAATCTAAGTGGGGAGTTCTGTTACGAACAGTGGCAGTTAGTATTGGGGGTGCTGGTTGGGTCTAGCAGTCTCACAGGAGTGAGTGTGGTGTCCTGCAGAGGTGTCTGAGGATATCACTACATCTAAAGATTCCAGCAAGTCTCTTCCCAATAAATTGGTGCTTATATCAGCTATTAAAGGCTGAAAGCGTCCGGTAGTCGCTTCTGGATCTTCCCACACAAGGGAATCTCGTGTGCGGAATGCCTGAGTCAATCCTCCAACACCATGTAAGCGTGGTCCTGGGAGGAGTTCCCAACTCTGGGGAACCTCTGCTTGTCTTAATATTGTCTTATCTGCTCCCATGTCAATCAAACACTTAAAAGGAATATTACCAATCTTTACTGTCATCGTTGGGTGACCCCTTTCTAAAACAGGGGTGGTCCATAAAATCTCAGACTCCGAATTCGAGCTGTTCTCTTGCTCCAGCTGGTTATTTTTAAGCTGGAAGTTCCCACATACCGTGGGTTCCTCCTTCTGCTCACCCTCTGTTATTGTTAATTGGCGTGGTGGGTGTAGCGATGGATTGGGTCCCAAGCTGGGCTTCTGTTTGTGAAAGAAGGGCACAGCACCAAGCGGGTGACCTGCTTCCTTCCCTCTTGGGGGCGGGGATAAGGGAACCCCATACCTAGTTTAAATCCCTGTTTACATTTGGCAGAGGCATGCCGTTCCTATGGAACCTTGACCAACAATCTCTCCTCCAGTGAAATCCTTTCTGGCATCTGGGACAAGGCATTCGTGGTCTCTGATTCCCTGTCTGGAGGCGGGGTTGCCCTGACTGGAGGTGGGGTCACCCTGACTGGAGGCGGGGTCGCGGTCTATTTTCTGGACATTGGTTACGCCAATGCCGTTGGCAACTGCACTGAAAGCAAGCCCTTTTTTGCTTATGTAAGGTAGCTGCATAGGCCTGTAACATAGGTCCTTGAAAAGAGCTTGATCTGAGATCCTGTGTAGCTAGAATCCAAGTATCTGGGTGTTCGTTTTTAAGAGTGATACAGGCCTGTCGAAAATGCGGAAGCATTCCATCCCAGACTATGGATCGCAGGAGGAGAAAACGAGCGTCAGGATTATAAATCTTCCTTTCCAAACTCGACTGGACCCTGGCAATGAATTTAGTGAGGGATTCATCAGGTTCTTGTTGCAGGGAGAGAATGGGGGCTGAGGCCACTCCCATGGGTGGTGTTAATCGCTCCCATGCTTTTAATGCACACAGGCATACATGATCAAAATACCCCGGTGGAAACTTGACTTCCGCCTGTTGAATCCCTGTTTCTAATTGGCCTGTTCCAAACAATGCATCAAAATTCCCCTCTGGCTGATTTTGAATATTTTTCCGCGATTGTTGTAAACATTTGTCGCGAAAGAATGCCTCCCATTGCAGGAAGAGGGGGCCTGGGAGCATAGCGCGAGTTACATCCCTCCAATCTTGGGGGGTATTAAGGTTCTGAAGCAGGTCTTGTAAAATGGATCTGGTCCATGGGGCATGAACACCATCATCCTTGATAGCCTGGCGTAGTTCCTTCAGGTCTGTGGCAGAATATGGATACCAGGCCTGAGGTTTTTGTCTATTGGGGGCAACATTGACCGGAAATATGTGGACTTGCTCTGATAAGTGTGTAGCGGTAGGAGGAGTCACCGAAGTGAAAGCTTCTGGACAAGCGGCCGAAGAAGTGGTTTTGGAGGCTACAGGAGAATTCGGACTTGTGTCTGTCAAAACAGGGGTGGGCGAAGAAGCAGCTGTGGAGGCAGCAGGAGGTTCTGGACACGTGTCTGCCAAAATGGGGGTGGCCGAAGAAGTGGCTGTGGAGTCCAAAGGAGAATTCGGACACGTGTCTGCCAAAATAGGGGCCTCAGGGCAAGATGCCAAAATAAGGGCCTCAGGGCAAGATGCAGAGGAATTAGGTTGGGTCAAGATCACGACAGGTCTTTGCTTCTTCTTGTTTTTAAGGTGCTGGTTAAGTTCTATGATCACTTCCTTTATCTATTGGACCTCAGCCTCTAGGTCCTTAAGCCTTTTGAGAGGTTGCCCTATATATCCCTTAAAAGCTGCTATGATGATCAACAGGATATAAGGTGAAGTCCCGAGAAAAATGTCCCAGATATATAAAAATTGTATACTGGAAAAATAATGCAGAATTTGGAAAAGATTTCCCATGGTGGAGAGATCTCAGGAAAACAATAAGAAAGAAAAAAAACCACAGTGCCTTAACACAATATTGCCTATACCCAAAAGGTGTGTACTTATCTAAGATGTCTTCTTGAAAATCTGCTGCTTACGTGTCCCTGTTCCGGGCGCCAGATGCCAGGATAGCCTGAGGGTGCTTCTTCCCGAGCTAGTGCTCTCTGGCTTGGAGAGAACTCAACTGGAGCCGATCTAGGGTGCTGCGTGGGAGAGGGATCAGGAACTCGTGCCGCACTAACTTCCGCAGGAGATACACTCTGGAACTCTCGGAGCCGGAAAGCAATTTCCAAGTGTCTTTAATCAGAAGAGCAGCTGTTTTTATACTCTCCAAGTAGGGTGGAAACAGGATGTGATATAGAGAGGGTGGAGAGAAAAGTGACTGGTGAAAATCAGAGTGTGACAAGGAGGGGGCGGAACAGGCGAGAATCCTATCACTGAACCACCAATGCCCTGGAGGGAGTGCTTTATGTAAAAGTGATTTATGTAAATAGACCAAAGCTTTGGATCAGTAAATCCCTATACAGGCTTATGGTTAAGCAGAAGCCAGGGGGAGGTGGCATACTACCCAACAGAATTCCTAGAACAGACAAAACTCACAAATAACGCAAGTCAGATAATCAACACCTCTTTGAAATTAATTGACTGAGAAAGGAAAGAATGTTTCTGAGATGATGATGTCTAACCTTATAGGGTCATGAGTAACATAACTATATACCTTTGGCATGAATTGTAACACTCAAAACTAAAGTATCCCACTATATAAAAGTTATATACCACACAATCTGAAAAAAACCACAAAAACATAGGAAGTAGAATTATATGTCATGAAGCCAGAAGTCAACATGCCGTAACATTTCTTGGAAGGTCAGTGACAAATTAGAAATTACTTGTTTTTGATGACCACCTAATTCAATTATGTCTTCTTTCCTCTTTGTAAAATGTTTCTCTTTTTCTCCCCAGTCAGCAGATAAACAGTTGGTAAGCATCCAAAGGCTCTGCAGTGTCTCCTGTGCTTGATATGTGATAGCAGCTTCCAAACTAGTTAATTGAGTTACAGGTTGTTCAAACACAATGTTCACTTTTATTATTATTTGTAAGAACATTGGTAAATTAATACAGAAGAAAAAATGAACTTAGAAATTTTTCTGTCATTAATAAAACAGTTGAAGAGGTCATTTGTTTGGGATATTCCTACCCCTCATGAAATAACTGAAGTCATACTTTTCAAATTGAATGTTTGCCACCTCTGAGTTTGACGGAAATGCAAAAACAAAAACCAGACTCATTTGGAGTAGGTTTTCATTTCACTGCTTCTACCACCGTACACATATTTGCCGAAACTTTAATTGTCATGGAAACATGGGATAAGTATTAAGATTTTGTGTCCTAAGCTTGTATCAGGTTGCACATCACGGGAGAGAGAAGAGACCAGGAACTCATGATGCAAATCTTTATTCACATGGACACCCCAGGGTTGGCTGTGAGCACAGTGGGTTTAGGCCACATGGAGCTAGCAAAATGGCCACTTCCCACTATACATGCCAGCCCTTCTCCGGGTTGGGATGTGAAGAGAAAGAGAGTGAAACTGGAACAGCAGCAAATTTTATAGGGTAACCCCCCCCAAGTGGCAAGTTGGAAATGGAAATGGCTAGGAAAGGGGGTGGAGAGAGGCAAAAGGAATGCTGGGAATGTGGAAGCATCCTTAGCAACTGTTGCAATGGTTTTAACTGAATTAGCAATACCCTGAGGGAATAACGTGGTGGGGATCTTTCAGGCAAAACAATGATTATGTAAATAGACCATAATGTCGGCAATGGAACAGGGGTGGCGGGGGGCTGGCTTTAAGGCTGACAAGCTTGGAGATTCTATATTATCAAAATTATGCAGGTCAAGTTCTAAAAATAATGTTACAGGGATTCAGAGTTTATAAATACACAAGAATTCTGTAAAGAAATAAAGTCTATAAGGAAATTGCTACTGACTACTTGTCCCTAAGACGCTTTACTGATATATGAAGGGGGGGGTCTTGGAGAGGTGATTAGGTCATGAAAGTAGAGCCTTAATGAATGTGATTAGTTGCCTTGTGAAATAGACCCCAGAGATCCTTTGAAGATTTCCACCATTTGAGGATATAACCTCCCATCCATGAACCAAGAAGCATGGCTTCCAGCGGACCATAAATATGCTGGTGCCATGATAGTAAACTTCCTAGCCTCCAGCACTGTTAGAAATGGTTCCCTTTGACTATAAGCCATTCAGTCTGCATTGTTCTGTTTCTGCAGTCTGCATAGGACATCATGGGGATTTTCATAGGCAGTAAAGCATCCCTGTAAGAATATCTACTTCTCCATCTTGGTTCTCTTCTGTTTATACTACAGGATCCAGAAACAGAGTTTTCTTTCTTTCTTTCTCTCTCTCTTTCTTTCTTTTTCTTCCTTTCTTCCTTTATTTTCTTCTTTCTCCCTCCCTCCCTCTCTCTCTCCCTCCCTCTCTCTCTCCCTCCCTCCCTCTCTCTCACTCTCTCTCTCCCTCCCTCTCTCCCTCTCTCTCTCCCTCCCTCTCTCTCTCTCTCCCTCCCTCGCTCTCTTACCCTCACTCTCTCTCTCCCTCTCTCTCTTCCTCCCTCCCTCCCTCTCGTGCTCTCTCTCCCTCTCTCTCTATCTCTCACTCTCTCTCCCTCTCTCTCTTCCTCCCTCCCTCCCTCTCGCGCTCTCTCTCCCTCTCTCTCCCTCTCTCTCTCTATCTCTCACTCTCTCTCACTCTCTCTCTACCTCCCTCTCTCCCTCTTTCTCTCTCTCTGTCTCTCCCTTGCTCTCTCTCTCCCTCTCTGTCTCTGTCTCTCTCTCTTGTCTCCAGGGTTATCATGAGGGTGTAGCGCTACAAATCCACTGCTCCTAGTGGCCATTTTTTTCCATTTTATTGAACAGAACAGAGTGAAATTGAGAGAAGAAGAGGAGATAGAGAGGGAGAGAGAAAGAAAGACACCCACAGACCTGCTTCACCACTTGTGAAGCGATCTCCCTGCAGGTAGGAAGCCAGGGGCTCAAACCTGGATCCTTGGAGGAGTCTTTCCTCTTCGTATTATGTGTCCTTTGCTGGATGTGCCACCTCCTGGCCCCCAGAGCTGTCTCTGTTCTTCAGGACCTAAAAATAGACAAACACCCCTTTCCCACCATGCTCCTTGCTTAAGAAAGAAAAGTCAGCATTGAAAAAATTATTAACTGAGGAGAAAGTAAATAAAATAAAATGCAAAGTTAGAGGCATACCCTAGTAAAATACAGATTTCTAACCCAAATAGAGTTAAATTGAAGCTACAAGTTCACTTGTTTAGTGTACCCATATTCAAGACAGGGTTTTGCTCCCTTCTGCCAACACATTCTACTGATGAGACAACCATTTAAATTTGGGGAAAAAAATTCAAAATTTTAAAGTCAAAAAATTACTTGTTACATTTTTGTTGTTGTTGTTGTTGTTGTTTTGTGTTTTTGTCTCCAGGGTTATCACACTAACTGCATTAGGAATCCATTGCTCCTGGAGGCCATTTTCCCCTTTTGTTGTCCTTGTTATTTATCATTGTTGTTGCTGCTGTTGTCATTGGGTAGGACAGAGAGAGAGGAGGGGAAGACAGAGAGGGGGAGAGAAAGACAGAAACACCTGTAGACCTGCTTCACCGCCTGTGAAGTGACCCCCCTGCAAGTGGGGGTGGGGGATTCTCACAGCTGCACTGGGCACCATGTGTCCTTAACCCACTGTGCTACCCCCAGCTCCCCACCTCTTACCTCTTACGTTCTTTAGGGAGACTAAATAAGTGTAATAATGTTCATCAACAAAGCTCAAGGACCAGCACAAGGATGCCAGTTCGAGCCCCGGGCTCCCCACTAGTAACGGGGTCGCTTTGCAAGTGGTGAAGCAGGTCTGCAGGTGTCTGTCTTTCTCTCTCCCTCTCTGTCTACCCCCCTCAATTTATCTCTGTCTTATCCAACAACAACAGCTATAACAACAATAACAATAACAACCACAACAAGGGCAACAAAATAGGAAAAATAGTCTCCAGGAGCAGTGGATTCACAGTGCTGGCACTGAACCCCAGTGATAACTTGAAGGCAAAACAAACAAACACACAAGCAAACAAAAATGAATCAGATCATTCTGTTTATTTGCTTCTATTTCTAATACAAAATTAAGGAGAAACAGCACTGAGTAGGTAATTATGGAAAGAGAAGCACAGGAGGAAGGAGTTTGTGGTTTTAGTAGTTGCTGGCATGCCCATGTCCCAGACCCAATGTACCATTCGTAAAGCAACTAATTCATATATGTATAAAATTTTTAGACTGACTCTCCCACTAGGCCGAAACCAGAAGGCTCTTGTTATTTCACTGTGGGTGCGTCCCATGTGGGGATTTAAAAAGGAAAATGACTTAAGAACCAGAAGTGGGAGACAGTTACTTTTTTTTTTTGTCTGACTCTAGGAGCTACAGCTGCCCACCACACTTAGCAGGCTGTGCTGCTTCGCATGATGACACGAATGCCAGCATTTCAGACCTCACATGCATTTAGAGCATCACGGATCTCCAAGTGCCTGTCGACTCTGAATAGGCCAAAGCTGAACCTGGCCATTGTGCGCTTCCCTTATGGCAGACTGAAATCATTTCATTTTCACGTCCTGTGCCCATGCTTTGAATTTCTAACTCTGGAGTGTAGGTTCAGCACTATTTTTTCAACTCTTTTTCCCTTGAAAACAAATGTACTTGACCCATGGCTTCCTCTTGCTGATAGAATCACTTGCTGACAATTTTAGCTAAAACATTAGAATTATTTTCTGATAAAATTATTTGAGAGACTTTCCATGCACACCATATGTTTTCTTTTCTTTTCTTTCTTTTTTCTTTCTTTTATTTTTTTTAGCTTATTCCATAGTGGCATCCAGTTTCGATTTGTGCTTCATCATCTTTGTTGGACTTTTTTTTTTGCTGCATTAAAACCTATGAAGGCTGCGAAGTCCGGCGGTAGTGCAGCGGGTTAAGCGCACGTGGCGCAAAGCGCAAGGACAGGCGTAAGGATCCTGGTTTGAGCCCGGGCTCTCCACCTGCAGGGGCGTCACTTCACAGGCAGTGAAGCAGGTCTGCAGGTGTCTGTCTTTCTCTCCTCCTCTCTGACTTCTTCTCCTCTCTCCATTTCTCTCTGTCCTAGCCAACAACAACATCAATAATAACTACAACAATGACAACAAAGGGAATAAATAAATATAAAAAATGAAAAAAAAAGAAAATCTTTGTGGTCCAGGAGGTGGCGCAATGGATAAAGCATTGGATTCTCAGGCATGAGGTCCAGAGTTCAATCCCTGGCAGCACATGTACCGGAATGATGTCTGGTTCTTTCTCTCTCTCCTGTCTTTCTCATAAATAAATAAAATCTTAAAAAAAAAAAAAAACCTATGAAGGCTGCTTCATTAAAGACTATTAGGAACACCCATGCCTGGGTTCCTAGATAGCTTAAACTAAGTGGTGCAGGGTTCTGTTATGAAAGAGAGTAAGGCCAGGCATGGAATAGAAGTCTGCCCTCTCTCAGTCCAAACTAACATAATAGTATCAAGAGTCCACTCTATTCCACGTACATACTAGAAAATAAAATAATTTAATCAGGAGAGATTATTGAATTGTTGATCAAATTATGAATTATTGAGAAGAGTTCTAGAAAGTCTAACATGAGCTTTATTTAGGTGAGCCTGATTTATAAAGCTACATTTGAAAAGACCTACTAGAGACATCTGTCATAATACTAAAATTAAAAGAAAAACAAAACTAATTGCCTCCATTCAGTTGTCTCTGCAATGACGTCTTGTGCTTTAGTTATTCCATGCTATCAGTCATCTTTCATCTTTTCCTACATTCTTTCACATATAGTCATCAAATATTGCCTTTTCTGAGATCAGAGAAATAGTAACACTCCTCATAGAACTGATATTTTGGGGGTTGAGGTTTGCTTTATAAGTCTATAAAATATCATGAGCATCATGATATGAAAACTAAATTTAAGATGAATAAAAAAGAAAATCAAAAGATAATGCAAAGTGATATGCTTCACTTTTAAGGAGAACTGATCCACCCACAAAAAGGTTTAACACTTGGACACTTTTCAAATCTAACAAAAGGGGAAGATTTTAACAATCGAAATTTAAAATGTATTGTATTTTTACCAGATAAGATAAAACCAATATTCACAAGGTGAAATATAAATTTAATATCAAAATAAAATATTAAATATGAAACATAATGTTGTATTCAAAAATAGAACATTCAATTAAAATACATATAGTATTTCTAAAAAAAGTGATCACATATAACATTTACAAAAGCCAACTTAAAAATTTATTGGAAAATTAAGAGTGTGGTCTTTAACACATACACACAATTTCTTGTCTCCCCTTGACTGATGTCTAGGAGACACAGAAGGATCCCAATGTCCCTTTATTCTTTTTAAAAAAATTTAAAAAATATTTATTTATTTTCCCTTTTGTTGCCCCTTTTTTGTTGTAGTTATTGTTGTTGTTACTGATGTCATCATTGTTAGGTAGGACAGAGAGAAATGGAGAGAGGGGGAAAAGACAGAGGAGAAGAGAAAGACAGAAAGGGATTGTTGGGTCATAAAGTAGGTCCATTTCTAGAGTCCTGATGAAACTCCAGAAGATTTTCAATAGGGGTTCAATCAACATACATTACTACCAGCAATGTAGGAGAGTCCCTTTCCCCTCACAGCCTCTCCAACAGTGCATGTTTTTGTCTTTTCAAGTGTGTAACATCATCACTTTCTCAAGGTGTACATCAGTATCTCACTGTCCTTTTTAAAATTAATTTATTTTATCTGACATACCAGAGAGAAACAGAGAGGGGAGGGAAGATAGAGAGAGAGAGAGAAACACATACAGAGAGACACCTTCAGGCTTGCTTCACGGCTTGTGAAGCTCCCTCCCCCCCCCCCCCCGCATAACTGGGGGCTTGTACCCAGGTCCTTGCACATTGTAATACATGCACTTAACCATGTGTGACACCACCCAGCCCCTAGCCCCATCATCAGTGACTTTGAGAATTTTTTTTTTCAAATGACTATTGGCCCTGTTGGATATCTCCCCATATCTTCTCCCCATTTTTCAATGGAGTTATTTATCTTTTTATTGTTGAAATTGTATATTTTGATCATCAGTTCCCTGTCCAGTATCTGACACATAAAGACTTTTTCTCTCCCACTCTCTGCGGGGTCTCTTTGTTATGGTAGTGATTCCCTTTGCCATGCAGAAGACAAAAGCAAAATTTAATGAAATTATTTCAAGTATTACAAGTTATGCTCACTATTAAAGAAAAAGTAATAATGCTTCAAGTGAAACAAAATAAAGAAAGCATGTGAAAATGTCCCAGCAAACTAGGAAGATGGCAAACCCTGTTGGAAGATGACAAGCCTCTGACAGAACATAGTTATTGGAATTCCAAGGTAGATGTCATGCCCAAACAACCAATGAAAGACATTGCATTCCCATAAAGACAAAATTGAGATTATAGCTTCTGCTGTCACCATTAGCCATAGTCATAGTGTAGAATTTTTAGCCAAATAAGACAATAAACAAGAGCATTCAACTTCTGGAGATGGGGCAGCAGCAACTATGTGTCTCTCCTCTCTTCTCCTAGGCCAACTAGAAATAAAGGAGATCATTTGGGTCCACAACAATACAGGACTAGAATGACTTCAAGAAGACACTAAATCACCAGTGAATGCAAATATGTGTGGCTCATGGCCAGAGAGGAGCCTAGGAAGAGATTAAGTGGCTGGTAATAGTCCAGCAGTTGAAACTACACCTCCAGTCTGTTTCACCAACAAAAAGATGGCTGAAGGGAAGAGAGAACTCCTCTAAGACTCACCAAATGCCAAATGTGAATCTCCTTTGCTACTTCCCTCAGAAGATGGAATAGCAGTGAGGAGGCTCTGTGAAGACACCAGGGGACAGAGAACTAACCAGGAAACTAGGGAGAAGATCTATACTACAGTGGCCTAGTGGTGGGGCTGTGAGAGTCTCTTTGTATAACCACTAGATTATCTCTGCCCCATCCTGATTTATCTCTTGGTCAGGAGTAAGGGATTAAGCTAAGAAGCCCACTTATAATTTAAAAGCCCTCAGGCTCCCAAGCCTACAGGGAAAAAAAAAGAACAAAAGCAGCTTTAAAGGCACTGTGCTCCAACTCAGGAATTAAAATAATATTGAAACAACTGTCAATTTCCACAACTGTGAACCCTTTAATTACCTTACTTAGACACAAGTCAATCCAGGCAAGAGTGATCAGTAATTTGAAAAGTACTGAGAGAGGGACCTCATAACATACAATATATAATAGTTAA
This sequence comes from Erinaceus europaeus, assembly GCF_950295315.1. Taxonomy (NCBI): domain Eukaryota; kingdom Metazoa; phylum Chordata; class Mammalia; order Eulipotyphla; family Erinaceidae; genus Erinaceus; species Erinaceus europaeus. The sequence continues at coordinate 98,233,207 of NC_080175.1, forward strand.
ACCAACAAGAAGAAATATTGGAAAAATGAACCAGGACAAGAATCCAACTAAAAGCCCCCCCCAAATGTTGAAGCACAAAATAATGATGTCAGCAGCCAAACATTAGTTAAGGAAATAATTACAGGAGTGAGTAAAGAGTTTGAAAGAATTGTCATAAAAAATGCAGAAACAACAAATGAGACCCTGGAAGAAAACACTAATTATCTTGAGTCTATTAGAAAGATGAAAGCTGAAATAGCTGAGCTAAGAACACAATAGCTGAACAAGCTAAAACAGTATCAGAACAGGGTAACAAAATAGATGAACTCCAGAAAACAGTAGAGGGGAGAGAGAATAGAATAAAGGAGGCTGAAGACAGAATTAGCAAGATCAAGGACAAATTAGTGACAACTAAAAAAGAAGTAAGAGATCTCAAAAAGAGATTAATAGATACTGAATACAACAACAGAGACCTATGGATGACTTCAAAAGAAATAATATACACATTATTGGCTTACCAGAGGAAGAAAGAGAGGGAGAGGAAGAAAACATTCTTCAAGACATAACAGCTAAGAACTTCTCTAGTCTAGACAGCATAAAAGACATAAAGATTCAAGAATCCCAAAGGGTCCCAAATAGAATTAACCCAGATTTAAAGACACAAATACACATCATATTTAGAATGGAAGGGGATAAGGATAAAGAAAGGATCCTGAAGGCTGTAAGAGAAAAACAAAGAGTCACATAGAGGAAAATCCATAAGATTAACAGCAGACTTCTCCACACAAACACTACAGGCCAGAAGAGAATGGCAAGATATTTATCAAGTGCTCAATGAGAAAGGTTTTCAACCAAGACTACTGTATCCTGCTAGACTGTCATTCAGAAGAGATGGGGGAATCAAAACCTTCTTATACAAGCAACAGCTGAGATAATCAACCATCACCAAGCCTGCCATGAAAAAAGTTCTGAAAGTTCATCTATAAACATTTAAACCACCATAAATAGGACATAAATCAGACCATAAATCAGACACTAAAACTCTACAAGAATGGTGTTAAAATATCTTCAATCTTTGATATCAATAAATGTCAATGACCTGAATTCACCTATTAAAAGGCACAGAGTAGGAAGATGGATCAGAAAACACAACCCAACAATATGCTGTCTATAGGAAACCCACCTAACACAAAAGACAAACACTGACTCAAAGTGAAAGGATGGAAAACTATCATACAAGCCAAACTATCATACAAAAAAGGGCAGGAACAGCTATTCTCATATCTGACAGGATAGATTTTAAAATAAATAAAATTTAAAACAATGGAGATGGACATTACTTAATGCTCAATGGATCACTCAATCAAGAGGACTGAACAATTATTAACATCTATGCACCCAATGAGAAGCCATCCAAATATATCAAACATCTACTGAAAGAGGTACAGAAATATATTAACAGCAACACAGTCATAGTAGAGGACTTCAAAACCCCACTATCTCAACTTGACATATCAGCCAGGCAGAAAATCAATAAGGACATGAGGGAGATAAATGAGAAGATAGATAAACTAGAACTATTGGACATTTTCAGAGTCATTCATCCCAAGAAACTGGAATACACATTTTACTCAAGTCTACATGGGTCATTCTCAAGGATAGACCATATGTTAGGCCACCAAGACAGCATCAGCAAATTCAAGAGCATTGAACTCATCCCAAACATCTTCTCAGACCACAGTGGAATTAAACTAACACTTAACAAGCAACAAAAGATTAGGAATATTCCCAAAATGTGGAAGTTCAACAGTAAACTACTTAACAGCTACTCATCAAAGAGGAAATAAAGGAGGAAATCAAAATGTTTGGAGAGTTCAATGAAAATGAAGACACAAGCTGTCAAAATATTTGGGACACAACTAAGGCAGTATTGAGAGGGAAGTTCATAGCCATACAAGCACACATTAAGAAACAAGAAAAAGCACAAATAAACAGCCTGGTTGCACACCTTAATGAAGGAGAAGAAGAAGAAGAAGAAGAAGAAGAAGAAGAAGAAGAAGGAGGAGGAGGAGGAGGAGGAGGAGGAGGAGGAGGAGGAGGAGGAGGAGGAGGAGGAGGAGGAGAAGGAGAAGGAGAAGGAGAAGAAGAAGAAGAAGAAGAAGAAGAAGATAGAAGAAGAAGAAGAAGGAGAAGAACAAAAGAACCCTAAAGCAAACAGAAGGACAGAAATCACTAAAGTTAGGGCAGAAATCACTAACATTGAAAATAAGAAAACGATACAAAAGATCAACGAAAGTCAATGTTGGTTCTTCAAAAGAGTGAATAAAATCGACAAACCTTTAGCCAGACTCACAAAACAAAAAAGGGATAAATAAAAACAATCATAAATGAAAGATGAGCTATCACAACAGACACCACAGAAATTCAACATATCATGGGAGGCTTCTATGAACAACCATATCCCACCAAGCTAGAGAACCTGGACAAAATAGACAATTTCCTAGATACCTATGAATTTCCAAAATTAAATAAGGAGGAACTGGATAATATGACCAGGCTCTTCACAACTAATGAAATTGAAACAGTTATCAAAAACCTTCCCAAGAATAAAAGTCCTGAACCAGATGGTTTTACAAATGAATTCTACAAAACATTCAAGGAAGAGTTAATACCTCTACTTTTAAAAGTCTTCCAAAAGATTGAAGACACTAGACTACTGGCTTCCAGATTATATGAAGCCAACATCACTTTGATACCAAAAGTAGACAGGGACACAACCAAAAAAGGAAACTACAGACCAATATTTTGATGAACATAGATGCTAAAATATTGAAAAAAATGCTAGCCAACCAAATACAGCAGTATATTAAAAAGATTGTTCATCATGACCAAGTGGGGTTTATCCCTGGCATGCAGGGTTAGTTTAATATATGTAAATCAATCAACGTGATCCAACACATCAATAAAAGCAAGACGAAAAAACACATGGTCATATCAATAGATGTAGAGAAAGCCTTTGACATAAATAAATTTTAAAAAAGAGTTCTGAGAATTAATAACTCTGCCTTTAATTATCTAAGGATTTATAGCAAAAATCATATTTATAAAAAAATTTATACTTGATTTAATAATGATTAACAAGACTGTAAGATAACAGGGCTATATTTCCATACAGTTCCCACCGCCAGAGTTCCACATCCCATCCCCGCCATTAGAAGCTTTCCTATTCTTTATCCCTCATTATGGAGTGCAGAAGGTGGGAGTTCTGGCTTCTGTAATTGCTTCCCCGCTGGACATGGGTGTTGGCGGGTGGATCCACACTCTCAGCCTGTTTCTCCCTTTCCCTAGTGGCATAGAGCTCTGGGGAGGTGAGGTTTCAGGACACCTGGGTGAGGCTCTTTGCCCAGGGAAGTCAGGATGAAATCATAGTAGCATCTGAAATTTGCCTGAGTACATGCTACACCGCTCAAGGATTTGAGTAACCGGCCCTCACCTGCAGTAGGAAAGCTTCAGGAGTGGTGAAGCACTGTGTCAAGTGTTTCTCAGTCTCTCTTCCTCTATATTCCATTCCCTCTCAATTTTGAGTCATCGGTACAGAAGAGACCATATGAATGGAGAAGCTCTAACCCGGTCTTAAAAACCAGAAACAGGCAGTCGGGCTGTAGTGCAGCGGGTTGACCTCAGGTGGCGAAAAGCACAGGACCAACTTAAGGATCTTGGTTTGAGCCCCTGGCTCCCCATTGCAGGGAAGTCGCTTCGTAGGCGGTGAAGCAGGTCTGCAGGTGTCTATCTTTCTCTCCCCCTCTCTGTCTTCCCCTCCTCTCTCCATTTCTCTCTATCCTATCCAACAATTAACGACATCAATAACCACAACAATGTTGGGCAACAAAAGGGAAAATAAATATATAAATATAAAAAGAATTTAAAAAATAGAAACCATAACTAATATCCATAATACATATTCATTATTTTCACAACAATTTACTGATTTTTAAAAGTATTTCCTAATCTTACAATTTTTTTTTGGAAAACATCATAAAGGGACCAGTCTCAGTCTGTAAGAGGAAGCTTATAAGTAGTGAATCTGGGCTTCAACTCTCTTTCTCTCTCTCTCCTTCAGCTGACTCCCACTTCCCTCTCATTTTTTCTCTCTTTCTATCTAAAATGAATAAATTAAAAGAATAAAAAATACTCAAACATTAAATATTCATTAGGACAAAATTCATAAAGGCAAATTACCTCAAATGTTACTAGTACCTATCTAATCCATATATTTTCTGTTTAAATAAAGTTTCTTCCTAGTATGAGATGTTTCAACCTAGTATAAAGTGGTTAATTTTAAAGACTCTTATTTAAAGTTGATGTTGATGTCTTATTCATAACAAATTTTGAAATAGAGTAACATATGTTTTTGTTCATGCTTTAAACTCACTATAATTTTTAAAATTATAGTAATTTAACAGCTGTTATAATAACATTAAGAAAATAAGATTATCACTTACTTGTAAATATAACATTTTCTCACAAATAAATCTTCATATTAAAATAAAATGGTAAAAAATAAAATAAAATGATAAAATATTTATCCTATTCCTAACAAATATGAAATAATCATCCGTTTACACTGTTTTTACAATACTAGTGATAATTAAGTAAACTTTATTTTATATTCCATTTTCTGGTCATCACTGTATTAGCTCTAAGTTACAGTCTTATCTTATTCTTAGAGAATCAGAGTACAGTTCTTTGAGATTTTGACCTCAACTTTCTTATATTACTAATAATGGCCCAAAATGGAAGTTATTCGGAATGCTTCAGTGGGATATAACAATCAAATATATGCTCTTTCAGAAAGGAATTCTCAAATTCTCTATTCTAATTGCACACGCAAATATCTTTGGTATTAAATACTGATATCTAGCTATCAGAGAATTTTATTTAATTAGCCTGGGGCACATAGGGCCTGGCCGTATATGTTACTTTATAACTCTCTAAATCTACCGTATAGTCTGGAAAGGCAGTTCAGCCCCAAATCCACTGGGTCATTCTCCCATGCCTTCTTTAAAGGCAAGAAGTAAAGGACACTATTCCTGACTGAGCGGCCTGTGCATCTCGATAAGGAAGATCACTCCTAACAGTCTGAACTGATCTACTATTCCAGGTGAGTGCTATTTCATATAAACTCTAGATCACAAAGTTCTTCCCTTGTAGGATTGTGCGGCCACAAGAAATATGGATATCATTTGTACATTCCTCTTGTCATCAATGCAGCCATGTAAAAAGACTAAAATCAAATCCTGTTTCTACACTTTACACCTTTTGGGTAAGACTTTTGGACAAAGTGACTGATTATTCTTAGGCTGTTTAGAACCTCAGTAATATAGTAAGTAAATAGGGAGTCAGGTGGTAGTGCAGCGGGTTAAACGCAGGTGGCACAAAGTGCAAGGACCAGTTTGAGCCCCCGGCTCCCCACCTGCAGGGGAGTCGCCTGATAAATAAATATTTTTAAAAATTCTTAAACAAATATAGTAAGTACATTTAAAAGGGGTTTAGATATTTCTCTACCTTGTAAGTCAGTCATGAACCATGATAGTCTTTTTCTTTCAGACCTTTTTTTTTTCTTTGACACTTCCTATTCTGAGATAGCTAGGTTGGTATATTATTACTTTTCTACAGAGGTTAATTAGTGGGCTTAGTGTGAAGCAGAGAAGATGGGGAGGATAAGTAAGAGGGGAAAAAAAAAAAGAGAGGAGAAAGTGCTATTATAGACACCAAAGGCCCATGAGTTTAAAATCTAGGAACGTTCCATAAAGAGATGTCAGCTCAAGTCAACTCAGAGTCTTCTGAGCAGTTGGACATATGAGTTTATAAATGGGTGACACACATGTCACCAGCCTCTGACCAGAGAAAAATGCGACACGTTCTCCTGCTCCTTGACAACTCCATTTAGCCCCTTCTTTTCCTACAGAGAATCAGCAATCACCCCAAAGCTATTGCAGAGATAGCCCTCCACCCCCCACCCCTATCCCTGGGCAGGTGTAGTCATTCGAAAGATACACAAATTCGACAGAGAAAGACATTAGGTAGCAGTAGCACTGCAACTGATCTCCCTGCTCAAGAAGTTAAATCCACATGACCTACATTCGTGTACAGGTCAGCTCAGATGGAAAAAAGGACACGAGGGACAGTGGCTCATGCTACAGATAGAGGACCTCATAAGTAAAGAAAGCCCTGTGGGCGGGCAGAAAACTCAAGAGTTGATGATAAATTCAAGTTAAAAGCAAAAAGGGAAGAAAGAAAGAAAGAAAGAAAGAAAGAAAGAAAGAAAGAAAGAAAGAAAGAAGAGAATCCACAGTACCACCTGGTATAAATTTTCCCGAAAAAAAGTGAGGATGCTGCTGCTTTAGTGGCCAAATGGCAAAAACCACCTGGATTTTGGAAGCTGGACAGTCGGATACTTCTGTTCGGGCTAAATGTTTTCTTAACTTTATTCAATTATTCATCTTTCTTTCTTTCTTTCTTCCTTTCTTTTTTGGATAGCAACAGAGAAGTTGAGAGGGAAGGGGGTGATAGAGAACAGAGAGAAAGGGGTGCCAGGTGGTGGAGCACTAGGTTCATCACACATGTTACAATGTGCAAGGACCTGGGTTCAAGCCCCCAGTTCCCCTTGCAGGGGGGACATTTCATGAGTACTGAAGCAGTGCTGTACTGCAGGTGTCTGTCTGTCTCTCTTCCTTTCTATCTCCTCCTTCCCCTTGATTTCTGGCTGTCTCTATCCAAAAATAGATAATTATTAAAATTAAAAAAGGCAGAGAAAGACACCTGAATCCCTCCTTCACCAATTACAAAGCTTCCCCCTGCAGGTGGGGAGTGGGGACTTGAACCTGGATCCTGGTGTAGTGTAATGTGTGCACTCAACCAGGTGTGCCACTGGCCAGCCCCTTGGCTAACTATCAAGATAAAATGGAATATATATATTTAAAGATAAATAAATTTTAAAAGCTACATTTTAGTCTCCCTACTCTTAGCCTCCAATAATAACTATTTGTACACATGGATGTTCCAAATATATACTTGAATGTATAAGTACATATGTATATTAATATTTCATATTACATTCACTAATATAAATAGATATTTATATTTTCATCGATACAGACCCTCATGTTTTTAACAAAGATGAGTTCATATTTCCTTTGCTTTCATTCAGTATAGGCCCACTTCCTGGAATAAATCTTGGCTTGCTGTTTATGTGATGTCTGCTACAATTTCTTCATCATGAAATGGATATAATAGTTTTAGCCACTTCTTTAAATTGCTATGAAGATAAACTGAAGGATCATATGATAAGGTCTTAGAATAATATTGGCACATCAAAGTACTATTTAAGTGCCAGTTGTTATTGTGGTAATCATCTTAGTGTCATATATAATCTTCTGCCCATATTCCTTGGTTTGGGGCTGTCTGATGGCTCCTACTTGCTTCTTACTGAGAGTTACTCTTGACTATAAGGGTCTGTCATATATAGCATTGTGTCACATTCCAGGACAGTGATGGTCTGCTGTAGTGACACAGATGTGAAGGTACCTAGTCTTAAACTAGCAATTCTGAAAAACATGCCATGTTCAAAAGTCCCTATAGACTTGTGAGACAGCTTCTCCTTTGCCTATCTTATTTTCTCCGTCTATTACTAATATAGATGTCAATTCTGAGACTATTCACCAATGAACATGCACTAAATATTTTATTTTATTTTTTATTATTATCTTTATGTGTTAGAGACAGGCAGAAATCTAGAGGGAGAGAGAGAGAGAGAGAGAGACCTGTAGCCCTGCTTCACCACTCACAAAGCTTTCCCTCTGCAGGTGGGGACCGGGGGCTCAAACCCAGGTCCTTGAGTACTGTTACATGTGTGCTCAGCTGAGTACACAACCACCCAGGCCACACCAAATAATTTATCTCAGTTGTTTCTAGGCAACTCCCAATCTAAAGCAAAATTTTCCAACAGTAGCCCTAAGGAATTGCTCCAAAATAGAATTTTCCATACGAATTACCTGTTGGTCAGTGAATCATTAAGCGTTTTCACTATTGGATAGTGGATTATGGATACCTTGAACCAATTTGTAGTGTTTTTTTTTTTTTAGTTAAAACTTTTACTGGTCTTAGAATAATACTGGCACATCAAAGTACTATTTAAGTGCCAGTTATTATTGTGATAGTCATTGACATCACTGTGATCATCTTAGCGTCATATATAATTTTC